>NW_026057578.1:91304732-91421025 GCF_023721935.1 Panthera uncia
GAAAGAAAGAAAGAAAGAAAGAAAGAAAGAAAGAAAGAAAGAAAGAAAGAAAGAAAGAAAGAAAAGAAAGAAAAGAAATGGTCTCTGCCATTTCTGTAACAACACTTTTGGAACCACTGTGCCTGGTAAAGTGGGGGGAAAAGACATAAGGAATAATTAAGTAATAATAAGCAATATTTTAACCAAACAATGGAGACCTGGAGAAGATTGATTAATCATCTATCTCCTAAAAAAAAAAGAAAAAAAAAAGAAGCACTCACCAATGTAACAACATTGATAATCATTTACTATCATCTAGATTCAGATACTCTCTTTCAGCTGGGTGGTGCTAAAAAAACACTCTTAAACTCTCCCTCTCTAGCCTTTATTTTCTTAACTCGTGTTAACCATGAACCTTCCCTTGGCAAAAAATTTGCCATTAACTATAATAAATTCAGTTTGATTTTCTTGTATTACAAATTTCCATATCTAAGTTTAGATTAGTCATTTTTCTTGGAGTTGGTTGTGGTCAAACTCCTTGAGTTTTCCTTTAAAGTCTACTACATGACCTCCACTATTAGTACACATTATCATTTACTTTTATCGTATGCTACTAGTATAATTAATTAGCCCAATTGTCAGAAAGCCATTTTAGCCCTCTCCCTCATTTTTTCTAATTTCTTCAGAAAACCCTTAAATTTTTTCCCCAGCTGCTTTCTACTTCACATGGTTGTATAAACTAAATTGAATGAGGCCTAATTCATAGTAGCTGCTAAATGCATTTTTTGGTTTCTTACTTTTCCTCCTCTCTCTTAATTAATGAATTATGGCAGAGTGAATAAAAACCCTGTGCTTTGGCTTACTATAAGTGCCTACTGAAAAGTTCATTTCTTTCTTTTTCAGTTCATTATGTAGAACATTTAATGCAGCCAGGAATTACAGCCTAAGCTCAACTATGGGTGTGTGTGTGTGTGTGCGCACGTGCTCACACTGTAAGATCTGTTAGCCCTAATTTTCTGGTAATAGAGTATCTTTAAATTCTTAAATGTTACTTAATTTTTATGCATGTTTTCTCTGAGATCTCAGTTTCAAAATCACACTTTTGCAGAGGTAAATGCTTACTGTATCATCAGAGCATGGATATTAGTTACTTTTCTTGAAATTCATACAAAGGTTCAAAACATTAACCAAAATATATTTTTAATTTTGCCTTGAATAGGTTTTCATTGTGTTTCCAGGAAGTTCTACTCTCTATCAATTGTTAAATGATGGGCATCATAGAAGAAAGGACAAATTAGCAGTTTTTAAAATGTGACTACACATTGGCATTCATGTTAGCAACACATGAAAAAGACATTATTAAAATATGTTGATTTGTGAATATTTTGACATTTTACCACTAAATTGTCAAAACAATATCATGAGCACATTCAACTCCATATTTTCAGAAGTACTAACTGACAGCTATTAAGTGCCTTTCTTGGTGCCAGACAACAAATCAATGGTATGATCGATATCACAACTCACAGGCTCTGAATCAGCTACAAACTAAGGGATTTTGTCTAAATATTAATGCTCACATAAAAAAAAAAAAAAAACAATCATTAAGGTCATTAGTAAGATCATTTGTAATCACTAATACTATCAATTATTTTACATTTTGGTTATTTATTTTTTCCAAAGGGTGATCCTGAGTACATTTTTTTATTCCTCATAAACTGAACTCATCTCCTGAGCTCAGATACTGGGCTTGTATTTCTTACATGTTGGGGGGATTATGTGACCCTAAGAATGTAACTTTAGCCAAAGAGCAAAACAAAAGGACTGGCACATAGCTGGTCTGGTGTCCAGTAAATACTATTGAATAAGCTTCTCTGAACAATGCCAGACAGACTTGTTGTTCATTTGGCATATTATTAATTACCGTTTTAAAAAACTGGTTATCGTCTTTAATTATATAAATATTGGTCTTAAATTTTAGAGAAAGTCTGTATTAAATATGCCACAAATAAATAAGGTGTCTTTCTAATATACTTGGAAAGCCTGTTCTAAATCAGTATTTAGACTCCAGGGAAATGAGGGAAGAGCTTATATAATCTGTAGGCCATCCATATTTTTAATTAAAAAACAGTGATATCTACCTATTTAAAAGCACAAAATCAAAACACAAAAACCTGGGTAAGAGATGAACCAGGGTGAAATTAGCAGTTTTAAAATGTATCCAAAGGGTGTATTTCTCATGTGTGCTACAGACAGAGAGAGTCTAGGTTAGTCCAGATTTAGGCTTGTGGTTTCAAGAAATGACGGATGCAAGGCAGATTCATGTCTCTACAACTAACCTGCATATTCCCCTCTCTTGTTGAGATGAGCCTTACATATAATTCTAGTATAGGCTTTGAGGAGAAAATCAGGTTCATTGACGCTGTCCTCCACAACAGCATGAAAACTGAAGGCTTGGCAAGCTTTAAATATATACTAATTCCACAGAGAAACATTTCAGACATTGATCAACTCCAGAATCATGAGCTACCTAACCAATAATTGGCTAATTCTTCCACCATTCTTCATTAGAAAACCTCTAATTCCTTATTTATGAATTTTTTTTTGATATTTATCTATGTTCAACAAATCCCCCTTTTCTTTTCATGTATGGCAGACAACTCAACCTCAAACTCCAATGTTTGCCCAATATGAGAAAAAACACTTTATCTTTCTTAATTATCTGAAATAATACTTTAAGATTTTTGTGATATCCTATACAAACAAAGTCCTCTGGCTCAATATATTTCAAAATATTAGTTTGACTAAAGTTTCAATAATACTGCTGAGTACATATATCTATGTACTAATGCATTAATGTCACATAATAAAACATAGACAATAGAAATGATCCAAAGATAGTCAAAATGGTTAGCATTTGTAAGTGTAGTTTTCCCTTGAAATAATTATTAAATGCTATTTAGCAACAGTAGTTAAAAGCATTAGATTTTATATTAGACCTTAACCTATAAATATACTTTCAAAGTATTTGTGTCAAAGAAATGTCTATACGTCTAGGTGGGATTGAACTGCAAAATATTCATCACAGTCTTCATTACAAGAGGAAAATTTGCAATACTATAATTACCTAAATAGGGCTTTGCTTATAGTATAATACAATGAATTGCAATATAAATAGTAAATTGTTTACCAGAAATCTGTCTGAACTTACGATATATTGATAAATGAAAGCACACTTACAAAACTGGGTGTATATTTGATCTATTTTTATTTAAGAATAAGGATTTAAAATTTTTAGATGCTAAGAATAATAGAAAAAATGTAACAGTGATTGTTTATGGAGTGAGAGGGTGTAAAATGTATTTTGGTATGCTTATTTTGGTTGCATTTTCTAACCTAGTTATTTTTTTAATAAATATATTTTAAAAGATGTGCGCATTTGTTTATGTCACAGTATTAAATGTGATTTTGAGAGGTCTAAACTGCATCTTTTTTTTCTTCATTCTTTCCTTGACTAAAATAAGAAAGAAAATGACACTTTTTTGTCAATAGTTCTTTTTACATAATAAATTGCAACAAATTAAACTGTCAACAAATATCAAAAGGAAAACAAATCTTTTTGATAACTGCCTAGTGAAATGTCACTTTGGGACATTTGACATTTTGATATGATCATTGATAATTGTTGTGAAAAGCTCAGTAAATTTGTAAACCAGGTGCAAATAATGTGGCATAAAATGCTCATTATGTAAATTAGATGGTTTAAATCTTCACATGTAGCTAATGTGTTTATGCTAAAGTTGAAGGCATTTATTTTCTTCCCACCTAGAAGAACCCAACTGTATATCCTTCTAATTGTTTAGATGTTGAGAAACTTATTTATATTGCTACACAAACAAACTCACCAAAGAGAGACTAAATAAGATGTAATAATTTTAGTCCTTATATCTAAATGGTATGGCAGGAGAAAAAGGCTTGAAGATAAAAGGACTTAAACATAATTTTAGAATAGGGAGGAAACATAGCAGTCAAAAAGTCTCTTGCTTTCAATTAATCAATGAGAATACTGCAACCTAAAGTAATTGTATTTTTCACTTAAAACTTCACAATAATGGAATAACTGTGCTATAATTCTAGTGAGGTCATAAATTTACCTACGTATTAAATTATATGTGCAAAAAATGTGTTTCCTTTATTTTTTAACTACTGATTTTATCTCCTTAAAAAGGAGAGTGGGGCAAGGTGGGAGCAGAGAGATGTCATAATGGCCAATTCCAGTCATCCGTGCCCAAGCTAATAACTATGACTTTTGGTAACTTACTTTGTAAGATAAAAAGTTATTTTAATTTCTCATGTGTTCCTTTTTGATGTGTCATATGGATGTATGAAAAAATGGAGAAGTAACCATGACTCATGTGGTGCAAGAGATGAGGTTCTCTGAACACTCTGGGGCCTGTAGAAAATCGGTGACCTGCTTCTCTCTCTGGCATGCTGACCAGTGAGGGCAAGTGGGTTTTATCTGGCTTTTGTAAACTGATGATATACTGGCATATCTTTGCCGGAGTCTGTATTCCCAGCCATTTGTCTGCAGTCACAAATTATTCTCTCAAAAATACCCTTGTGCTTTGACACCCTTCTGATTTCCCACTTAAAAATGCACGTATTTTGGAACCCTTTCATGAAATGCACTGGCCCTGAAGAAATCAAGATGATAAGAATAGAAAAGGGAAAATAATTATCAACTGTAAATGGGATCATCCATTTAAATTTTCACCACCAACCTTGAATCATGAATGTCCTATTTTTTATGGGTTGTCTACAATGAAAAACATTGGCACTCGTAAACTTTTTTGAGTTACGGTTCTGTGGAAAATGACCTCCGTTGAGACTGCATAGTCCTCAAAAGCTGCCCTCTGATCATAAAAAGCAAAGTTCAGAGTCTGTTTTAAGTCTTGAATAGTTAGCTGTTTTTTATTTGTTCATGTGTTTGTTTTTCCCATTGGTAGAAGCCAAGGGGTCAGGGCTTGTGATTTCTTTGCCAATATCATTCTAACAAAGCTTTTAAACTATTATTTCTTGTTGGTCTATGTTTCAGGAATTCTACCCAAAGTTTTTACCTTGACACATTTCTCAAATTTGCTTTATTTCTCTGTTTTCTCAGCACCAAGCTTTCTTCTTTCAACCTAATGGTAACTACCTTAAGAACAACAATGTTTCAGATGTGACTATGAAAATTATGAATGGGGATCTTTCTAAAAAAGATCATTAGAACAATGTGACTATGAAGAACAGTGCATAAGGCCATTTCCCACCGATAGTAGAATCAAGGTTTAATTAAATCTCTGCCATCTCCAGGAGAGGGGGTCCCCTCACAGTATTTGCTCAGAAGAATCTCAGAATTGCTGTGAAGTACTGTTTCCTATTTTTCTTTTTTCAAAAGGGATAATTTATTGGGGTTATCTCATCCTTGTTACATCTTTGTATAAGGGGGGTGTAAATAGAAATGGAGCACAGATAACTTGTCTTTTTAGTTTACTGGTTGCCAGAAAAACAAAACAAAGCAAAACAAAAACAAACACCTGGACTTCAGTGGAAATAATCGAACATTATCCAGAAAGCCTTACTCACCCTTGCCCTGAATGCAGTGACTGTATGGGACTCTGGGAGTGTTCTTTAGGGAAAGAGTTAGTTTGTTCTATGTACAAGAGAAAAATTAAATAAGTATGTGATGATCAGGAGGATGGATGATGGCAGAGACCTGCTAGATGTTCACTAATATCAGTTACTTTTTCTGGATGTACATCAAAACTACATGTCTTAGGCTCCCTTATCATTTGAATATTTGAATGGGATGTACACATTTCTAGGCCTTACCATAAACCTTTTTTTTTTAAGTTATTTATTTATTTTGAAAGAGAGAGAGAGAGAGAAAACACAAATAGGGAAGGGACAGAGAGACAGAGAGAGAATCCCAAGCAGGCTCCACACTGTCAGTGCAGAGCCCGATGCGTGGCTTGAACCCACAAACCCTCAGATCATGACCTGAGCCAAAGTTGGACGCTTAACTGGGTGGGGACTGAGCCACCCAGGTGTTCCTTTACCATAAACCTTTGAGTATGAGTGCCCAGAATCTCTCTTCTTCTTTGGTGATATTAGAACTACATATTTTAAATACCAGAAATCTGTATCACTTGGATAAGAGCAAGGAGAATCTGTTCTGGATTATAGTTGTAACAATTAAATCTTTATTGTTTTATCAGTTTCCTATTGATGTTGTAACCAATTATGACAAAGTTACTGGCTCAAAACAACAATAATTCACTAAGTCACAGCTCTGCAGTTCAAAAGAAGTGAATCTTGTGAGTCCAAAATCAAATTGCTGAGAAGGACAGCACTCCTCCTGGGGATTCCAAGGGAGTATTCATTTTCTTGCCTTTCCCAGCTTCTAGAGGCTACTGTATTCTCTGGCTCATGGTGCCTTCCTCCATCTTTGAACCCAGTGTCATAGCAGCTTCTAATCTCCCTCTCTGACTTTTGATTCTTACTTCTGCTGTGACATCTCCTCCTCTGACTGACTCTCCTGCTCCCTCTTATAAGCTTTATAAGCCTTGATTTGTATTGTACTAACCCAAATGATTCAGAATAATCTCCCCATTTTAAAAATCCTTAACTTAATCACATCTGGAAAAGGTGCCATGTTCACAGATCCAGGAAATTAGGACATGGACATCTTTAAAGGGCCTTTTTTGATCTATCACATTGTGTTAATCTTTATTGTATAAGATTTTTTTAATTGTTGCTCCTATACCATTTATTATCCTGACTGATATAGGGGAAATAGGGAGGGATGATAAGTTTGATATTTCACAAGAGAAGTTTGAAATATCAGAGATAATACCAAATGGTATGTCCAATAGGAATTTTAATATATATACTTGGAGTTTAGAATAAAAAAAATAAATCAATGAAACCCATAATCACCTCAGGGATACCATGTTTACACTCTACATTTTCTACATTAACACCTCGCAAGATTCTTAGTGGAGTGGAGGAACTATCTGTAGTAAAAAATAACAGTCTTTATAATGATTATTATTGATTATATTGATTATTATTGATTATTATTTATTTTAATGATTATTATTATTACTCATTGTCTTGGGTGTATCTGAACTGAAAAAGATTAACAAGTGAAGATACTTGAATGATGTTTACCCAGAAAAAAAATATATATGGTGAGAACAAAAGTTCCAGGGACAAAATGTGTGAAAAAGACCAATATTTTAAAAATGGGTGACAGAAGAAAACCTAACAAGAATTCTGAGAAAGTGTTTTCAGAGTATTGGGAAGATAATAAGAATATAGCCTCTAGAAGTCAAGGGCAAAGTACATTTTAACGATTATCATGTAGTCGACAAGGTCAAGTGCTCTGGAAAGCTCAAGTGTGATAAATTCTAAGAAATATTAATTGGAATCAAAAGCAAGTGTGCCTTCCGTGACTCAGACAAGAACACTTTCCATGCAACCGTAGCTTATATTCCTTACTGTAGAAGTCCAGGCTAGGTACAAATTGAAGACAACAGATATATAAAATTGTTTCAGGCAACTTACTTATGAAAAGGTTGAAAAAAATAAGTTGTTTTCTTTTGTTTTGCTTATTACCTTGAGGAAAACATGAAGGAATAGATTTTTAAATTTGTGAGACCCTCAAACATGTTTAAACATTGATGGGCATAGACAAGTCCACAGAAAGATACAGGATAGCAAGTCTGCTAAAGTGGTGTCATCAAGGGGCGCCTGGGTGGCTCAGTCAGTTAAGCGTCTGACTTTGGCCCAGGTCATGATCTCACCAGTCCCAAGTTCCAGCCCTGCGTCACGCTCTGTGCTGGCAGCTCAGAGCCTGGAGCCTGTTTCAGATTCTGTGTCTTTCTCTCTCTCTCTCTTTGCTCCTCTCCCACTCACACTCTATCTCTCTCTCTCTCAAAAATAAATAAACATTAAAAAAATTTTTTTAAAGTGTTGTCATCAAGAGATAGCATTCCAATATGGCATCGTTGCAAAAAGTTAGTAATGTTCCTGGGAAGACACTTCTGTTTCTCTGTCGTGTTGCTTTGAATAAGGGGAAGATATGGTAGAATAGATTATTTGAGGAAATTAGAGACTATTTTAAATAGTTACTGTGACCAGGTAAATACAGAATGATTCATGGAGTGTGATGCCACCAGTCTGCCTAAAGATGTGGTTTTCTCCAGCAGCATTTAAAAGAGGGGTAGAAAAGCTGAGCAGCCAATATTTTAGACTTTTGCAAAATTGCAGTTTATTGGCAGCATGTAATAGACATGCAAATAAGGAAAGAATTTGAGGATGTTGGCAAGAGGAAGATTAAAAAGATGTACCGTAGAATTTAGAAATATAAGGAAGATAAAAAAATACAGTAATGGGGACTTGGGGAGGAGGCTAATCAATGTGAAGGTCTTAGAGAGGTCATAAGACTAGAGTTCTCAGTAAGATGCAAAACCAACACAGTGGGCAGCCACATGTCAGAGCTTCGGGGATAAACCTAGATGTGAGAGCAGGTATCAGATTTTGAGTTTAGAATTGCAGCAATTCTAGGTAATTACGGAAATGAGTGGCTGAGATAGAGTCATGGTGAAGGTCCCAGTAGTTTAGAATGTTAAGGAACAAAGAAATTCACAAGCTGGGTTGTCGCAGACTACAAGTCTGGAGTTCTCTCTTGTCCAGCAGGACAGCGGATGCAGAACTGAATGGGAGAGAGGCTAATGTCCAGGAGAAGAGAAGAGCCCCGAACAGGGGTTTCATCTCCATATTTATTGAGCTCACAAGATACTACCCACGTGGTGAACGTGAAGAAAACAATCAGACAGTAATCATTAATTTGTGTGTGTAAGAAGCAAAGGGTCTGGGGGGCAAGTGATGTTTGTGATCAAGGTACATTGATTGGCACCAGATGGAAAGTAGTTTCCTGCAGGTGATATAACTAGTTACTCATGATCCCATTACAATATCTTGCAAGCTAACCTCGGGCGCATTCACCCTGTGGTGGAGGCTTTCGGCCCTAAGCTTTTTTCTAACCCATTTATGTAGATAGCACCTATTTCCCCACACTGGGTGTCTGCTAGGATGCTGAATTTATTTTGTATGACATATGCATAGGTTTTATCTGAAGAGAAGAATGACAAGTCTATTGACAAAACCTTAAGTTAATGATGAAGTGTGGCTAAGAAATCAGTAAGTGGAGGCAATAGATGGAATGGTGGATGGTATAAATACA
Organism: Panthera uncia; assembly: GCF_023721935.1. Classification (NCBI taxonomy): domain Eukaryota; kingdom Metazoa; phylum Chordata; class Mammalia; order Carnivora; family Felidae; genus Panthera; species Panthera uncia. Next base: position 91,314,004 of record NW_026057578.1, read on the forward strand.
TGACAATAAGTGACCAGGAAAAAATGAAAAGTATCGGTCAAACAAACCAAACAACATGGCAACCTCAAGGAAAAACCCTACATGTTCTCCAGACTTGTATGGATTAAATGGTACAACAATGCTTTTGGATTATATGGGACTAGAGTAACTTTCTTACAGAGCTTGATTATAAAATGACCGTTTGATAATTAAGTTTCAAAATTCAACACTCAATTGATATGACTTAATATCTGTGGAAATGATTCATCCCAACATATTTTCTATAAATAGAAGTCTGATAATGTTCCTAAAACTAGTCAAGACCACTACTAGGTAATTTTAAACCTGGCTAAAGGAAGTTTCATGTAGATAACTTTGTAAACAATAATATCAGCTAAATGAGGAGAAATTTTCTTAGAGTAAGTATTTAGCAGTGTTTCTTGAGCCCTCTCCAGAGGACCTTGTCCTGAGACAAACAAAACTGTGTGTTTCGAACTAGATAGCAAATACCTTTTTACAGCAGTGGTGGGTATTACAAGCCCCATAGCTTGTTCCCATCAACAGCCTTCAGGTAACTTTCCTCGCTCTGATTCTGTATGGAAAAAAAAGAAATCCTAGTTTATACACCAGTGCTTTTGAAAACTTGGGGAAAATAAATGTGGGAAGAAAATCGTGTGTCTAAAACTAAGCACCAGATTCTAGCCTTCAAGTTCCCACTTCCTTGTGAAGTCTTACCCTCATAATCATCCTTTCTCCTTCTTTATATTCTCTGCTCTGTCCCCTGCAACATGTATGCAAAAAGGAGTTTAAAAGTAGATGTGCAAAATGTAAGAAACATGTATAAAAACCCTAGGCTTATTATCCCTATAATATTTGTAGGCATGAATAAGGCCAAATTCTTAAGTAATTAAGAAACCTTCACTTTAAAAAAAAAAAGAAAACTTCACTTATATTAATACTAAGCTGAATGATAGACTGAAGCACGGTGATTTACCCATTGGCAGGACCAGGGTGTCAAATATGATGTGCACAGCTCATTCTTTATTTCTTTCCTTTTCATACCATTCTGGTGCTGTGAGCCACAGCCTAGTTCATGAGATGACTTCCAGGCATGATTTTAGAGGTCTCCTTTCTGTCTTGCACATATGCTATTTAGGCAGTAATGTGTCCCAAGGCACGCCCCTGTGTGCAGACCCAGCTGTCTCCTCCATTTTTCCTTCTCCCCTCTGACAGCCAACATGGAGACTATCCAGCAGCAGTCTAGCAACTTAAGCCAGAACATCACCAGGCATTTGAGACAAATGCTAAGTCCTGAGTTCCCTTGTTGCCTTTCTCTCATTGATGTACTCCTGCAGTTGTTAAGTGTTTTGTTTTGGTGTGAAGTTATTTTAGCCCAAATTAGCTTATCAAAACCACATAGCTGCATGTAATTCACTCCAGTTTCCTAAAACTGGGTTTATGCATCAATACAGATTTTTAAAGAAGTGTTCCTCTGCTTTCTTTTCTCACTGCTCTTGGCAGTTATGTCATCTTTCAAATACATTAAATAGCTCAAATGATGATAGTTTAGGACACAGGCAATGTTCAGAATCTTTCACAATTGGTGTGGCACTAATCCTTCAAGATAGGTGCTGCCCCAATAGGGAGCACAGGATCTTAGATAAGCCAGCCATGCCAGGAATTAATTTTCAGTTGCTTAACCAAAGAAATTTCTAGGGCACCAGCTGAGTATCTGAGTGGTGGCAGCATTCAGGTAGGCCCACTATAGCAGGATTTTACTTACCAGCAGTTGACAATGTGTCAGCATTAGAATTTGTTCCAGGTAATTAGAAACACTGATTTAGGGTAGGTTTTGGTTTTGAGTTTTGATGACAATCACACTACTTTAATAATATCAAAACACCCATACTTTCATCTAACAACTTTAAAAATATCACATTGAAGGGCTCCTGAGTGACTCAGTCAGTTAAGTGTCAGACTCTTGATTTAGGCTCAGGTCATGATCTCATGGTTCGTGGGATAGAGCCCCATGTCAGGGTCTGTGCTAACAGCATGGAGCCTACTTGAGATTCTGTCTCCTCCTCTCTCTCTGCCCTCCCCTGCTTGTGTACATTTTCTCTCTCTCTCAAAATAAACAAATAAACATTTAAAAAATACTGTGTTGAATATTTTAGGAAATAACTTTGTGATCCAAAGATCCATTTGTTTGGATGATTACTTGGATTGGGTAAAAATAATAGTAATAGACCTAGGTTAACAACTACACAGTGGTGAGTGTTAGCAGCAGCAACTTTTCTATATTTCCTTTTGCTCTTTATACAACTTAACTATCTATACTTGTCTGTTACATTTGAATCAAAGAGCATCTTTGTAAATTGTTCATTTTGGCGCAAATTTTGAACTAATAGAGCTATTAAGGAAATTTTGGTTATGTTATGTTTTAACCATCTCACATTTCTATACACAGCCAAGAGCACTGTAACACTATAGGTGTAATAGCACATCTCACGACTGCTTCAAAAAATGGATATGTCAGGGATCTTCCTCATATTAAAAAATAGTTTGAACAAATTCAGCTCTTAGTGCCTGACCTCCTTTATTTCAATAAGCCCATCTCCAAATACACAATAATAATGAAGTTGTCGACTTTGTACATGTGACACTATACATATATGTCACAAACACAATTGTATTCTCTTCTTCCCTATTTTCCCCACTCACACACACACACACACACACACCAGCCCCCCCCCCCCACCCCCAGCCAACACACAGGCTAAAATATGAGGATATTTTTCATTGGAGTCTAGTGTAACCCAAAATTCTGGAACACAGTGGAATCCCTCTATTCACAACTCTAACCAAATTCAATGAGATCAATTAACTTTTTCAGTCTATTCCTTATTTTCTGTCTGGAGACTTCTAATATTGAGGAACTAAAATATGAGGAATAAAAGAAAGAAAAACTCTCTAAAGCTGGCATTAATATTTAAAACATACCTTTCATTACATACTATTCAATGCCTTGGAGGTCCCTAGATTTGTGATTTTGATTATTTTCTGTTTGGTTAAATTTCTTGTGAATACATGTTCTCCTCTGCTCAACATTATCAGTCAAACCACCTCATGTTTTCTTTATGCAAAACTGCTTTCTTAGTAGATGCACTTCCTTCCATACCAGACAGAATTGAAAATGAAAGGTCATGCTAATAGTAATTGGTGCTTCATTTGAAAGTTAAATGGCTTCGCCTCTGAATGTCTGAATTTTGGTAGCCCTTCCAGATGAAGTCATGGCTGCCAAACTCTTGAGTTTTACTCTTACATATTCCTGATCTAATTCTGCACACGAAAGGAACCGCATGATGTGCTTCCTTATAACAGTCAACCACAGTAGAAAAATAAGCCTGTATTTTGTCATATGCTATTTAGGATGGCTTAGTGTTGGCCTACCAGTGTGCTTGTGATGGCAACCAGCCCCAGACTTTCCCTGTTCCCTACTATGCTGCTCCAGAAATGCAAATTGTCCTCAATATCGTTCTTCTTGAGTATTTATCTCATTTCCTTTAAGTATAAGTTTGAGACTATGCTAAACTTTTAACTTTACCAATCAACCCCTATGATAGTGCAGGAATGATGAATTGAGATACTTTGGGTGCTCTGGAATATCAAACTTTCTTATATATCAAGGGCTGGTGACATTAATCATAAACTTGATGTATCTATTTGATCAAGGCATATTGAATGAACTAGTGGCTGCTCCATAGAGCTCAGCATTCACGTTTGAGGTTTTTTTTTAATGTTTTTTTTATTTATTTTGAGAGACAGAAAGAGAGCATGAGTGGGGGGGCAGAAAGAGTGGGGGCAGGGAGAGAGGATCCCAAATAGGCTCTGTGCCATCAGCGCAGAGCTGGACACCAGGTTTGATTCCAACAACCATGAGATCATGACCTGAGCCAAAATCAAGAGTTTGCTGCTTAACTGACTGAGCAACCTAGGCACCCCTGTATTTAATCTGAACTCTGATTCATGGGTTCCCAAGCTTATCTACATGGATTATTTATCTAGTCATGTTGTTGAATTCAGAATATCAAAAATTAGCAAGAAAAGCCATACTTAACTTGTGGCCATGTCCATCTATTTGATGGATTAAGAAGATACGTATTCTTTCTTGCCCTCTTTGTTTTAACCTTTCTTGTTAATGTCAAAGATTTCACTGTTTTAGAATCTTACCCTTGCTATTTTATAATTTCCAAAGTCCAGTGAACTTCACCTCAGCTTCTGCTATTTCTTTACTGGTCATAACTTTTATCAGTGGTTTTTCAACTATGACTACCAAATAATCATCTGGGTCTTTGTTAGCAATACTGATGTCCAGACAGCCCCTGAAAGTTTCTGTTAGGTTAAAATTCCAAGCAATTTTGATTCAGGTAGTTCTCCTGATCATACTTTGGGAAATACTGACATAGATATTCTCACCCCCAAGGGCTACTTCACCGTGTGAATACTAAAATTCAATACTACTGCCTTTAGCCCCAAACTCATACATAACTTTTTATCTCTTCTTCTCACTCCCATTCAGATTCTAGACCTCAGAGAATTATGTTCCTTTGAGTTCTCCATGTTTGTCAGAATGTAGATCAGCCAGGGTGCCAGTCCATCTGTATCTTATGTTGTATATTTATATTCATATGTTCTCTTAACACCATTTTACCTTTCACACCTTACTTCAACCATAAAGACCCAGAAAGAGAGAAAAAAGAAAAAACTCGAACCTGTTACCATCCTACATCTGCATTCCTAAGTACAGTTGGAGAAAATCATTCAACTAGTGGGTTACCACTAAAATTCCTGATTTTCAAACTAAACAGTGTCCTCTGAACCATTTATCCATCTATTCCACCTCTATACCCTCCCTCACTTATTTCTCAGGCCCTGTTCCAAAAGCAAAGAGCAACAATAGAAATCCCAACTGTACTTTCAAAAGAAAACTGTTTCCTTCTTCTACAAGATAATTGGAGCAATCTGCATAATTTCCCACAAATTCTTGTCCTTTTTGCAAATTTAGAAACATTACTGTAAACATAAGCCTTGTTTGTGTACACTCATAAGCTGAAATAATTGATCTTTCTCTTCCTAAATCAAACATTGTTGTTGTCCCTGACCATATAGTTTAATGACTTCCTCTATCAAATATAACAAACTTTCTCTGTTGCACATTCAGTCTGTTCCACATAGTGCATTTTCATTAGCTGATAATATGTGTTTAATATTCCCATTTTATAAAAAAGATCTCTCGAGGCTAGTTTACCTCTAGTTACTGCAGTATTTTTGAACTTTTTAAAATTGTGGTGAGTTCTCCTTTTGCTAGTTCATGTTGACTATTGCTCAGATGTTATCCAACCATTACATGTACTTTCTTATCTCATAGTTTCTCATATTTCCTCTATATAATGTTGCTTCATGGTTACCTCTAACTTCTGAATGAATATATTTACTTCATTCAATCTACGTACATATTATCTTTCTTAGATTTTTGTAACCATGTAGTAAAAACCTAGCCTAAAAACTTGTATTTTCTACCTAACATACTCACCAAAAATGCAATACATTTTTTTGCTAAGTTTTCTGTGATTTAGATTTCCTTTTTCCAGAACTCACAATAAACAGTAACTGGATTTCTTGAAGTCATTTTATCTTGTCTTTTTTACTTTTATTTTACAGTTATCATCTCTTTCCGTTTTTGCATTGTGATTTGGTCAAGGGTCACTACATAGTGTTTTACATCATAGAAAATAAGTCTTTTATTGTGTCCTAAATATATTTAAACTTAGATGTGGCTTTATAAAGAAGTTTCAAATAACCATTACATTGTCTTCCTTCCTTCCTTCCTTCCTTTTTTCTTTCTTTCTTTCAGAAAGAGTATGTGCACATGTGTGGGGGAGGGGCAGAGGAGAGGGAGAGAGAGAATCTTAAGAAGGCTTCATGCTCAACACAGAGCCCCACAGAGGGGCTGATCCCATGACTCTGAGATCATGACCTGAGCCAAAATCAAGAGCTGGATGGTTAACTGACTGAGCCACCCAAGTGCCACTTATTATATTTTCTTAAGCTTAGTAAGTTTCTCATATTTTTTTTTGTTTCCTGAATTAGCATTAGATCTGCAGGAATTAATTTATCTGTTTATTAAATATAATCTCTCCCCCAGTTTGCTGATTTTCTGGCAATAATTAGTAACCTTAAATAATTATAAATAAGTATTTATACCATTCAAAGTTGAGAGAAGTGGGAAACCACTTCCATTTCTTTTCAATAAATCAACTTTATTTTTAGAATGGTTTTTAGGTGTATGAAAAATTGAGTAGGAGGTACCAAGACTTCCCAAATATTCCTTCTCTCTCCTGCTCACAGCTTGCCCTACTGTTAACATCTTGCATTCATGTGGCACTTTTGTTACAATTGATAAACCAATACTGATATTATTATTATTATTATTATCATTATTACTATTTAAGTGTATTTGTTTTTATTTGAGAGATACAGAATGAAAGAAGGCAGTGGGAGAGAGAGAATCCCAAGCAGGCTCTGCACTGTCAACACAGAGTTCAGCATGGGGCTGGATCCCAGGAACTGTGATATCATGACCTGAGTGGAAATCAAGAGTAAGATGCTCAACTGACTGAGCCATCTAGGTGGCCCTTGATATGATATTACTAACTAAAGTCCATCATTTACATTAAGGTTCATTCTTTGTGCTGTATAGTTCCAGAGGTTTTGCAAATGCACAATGTCATATATTTACCATTACAATATTATATAAAATAATTTTACTAAAAATGCCTACTTCTTCACCTATCCTTCCTTTTCTTTTTCTCCCAAATCCCTGGAAACCACTGAACATTTACTTTCTTTATATCTTTGCCTTTTCCAGGATGTCATAAAATTATAATCAGAGAGTATGTAGCTTTTTTTAACTGGCTTCTTTCACTAAGCAATATGCATTTAAGGTACTTCCTGTTTATTAATGGCTTGATAGAGCATTTGTTTTTATTAATGGATAATATTGCATTGCATGGATATACTACAGTTTGCTTACCAATTCACCTTCTGAAGGACATCTTAGTTGTTTTCTGTCTTTGGCAATTATAAATAAAGCTGTAGGTTTTTGTGTGGACATAACTTTTCAATTTATTTGGATAAATACCTAGGATCTTGATTACTAGAACATGTCCAAACACTATTACTACCTTTGAAAGAAAGGGAAAAACTTTCTTCCAAAATGGCTGTACAATTTAGCATTCCCACCAGCAGTAAGCGAACTCCTGTTGCTCCAATCCTTGTCAGCATTTGGTGTTTTCAGGTTTTTGGAGCATAGGCATTCTTATAGATGTGTAGGGGTATCTCATGGTTGTTTTAATTTGAAATTCCCTAATATATGAGAATAAGTATCTTTTTATATGCTTCTTTGGCGCCTAAATATATTCTTTGGTTAGATGTCGGCTCGTATCATTTGCCCATTTTTTAAATCAGGTTTTGTTTTGTTATTGTTGAGTTTTAAGAGTTCTTTGCATATTCTGGATATAAATCTTTTATGAAAAATGCTTTTTTTTGCAAATATTTTTCTCAGTCTGTGCATTCTGTAAGATAATCCAAGTTTCAAGCAACCATTTCTGAGTCTCAGGAACATCAAATAAGACTTCCTTCTCTTACACATGGACACTAATGCATACTGACTTTACATGTGGGTTTTACTTCCAATGATTTGGAGACCAATAGTCCCAGAGTCTTAGCTCTTTAAACAAATGATCTGGAATTGTTACTTCTTGTGTGTGTGTGTGTGTGTGTGTGTGTGTGTGTATGCATGTTACACACCTGCTTAAAGCATATGAGTCTTCCATAGCATATAACTTATATCTGCCTGACACTCAATGATAAAAAAAAAGAATCTCCACTTTCCTGAATTGAATTTTAAGTTCAAAGCCAAAATTCAACTAACAATGGCCAATACACATCACACAAAAATAGATGAGATAAATGAGATAAGTAGCACCACACAAAGTGATAAAAAATGGACTGTTTTAGTTCTAGCTGTTCTTCCAGGGGAGGGAGAATAATGATGGCGCAACACAGACAGCAATCAGAAAGTCTTCACTGAGAAATCACTCTTTTCTTTGTGATTTGGCATATATTTTATAAATGTGAAAATACCTCTGGGAAATTAATTCTGATTCTTCAGCATTTCACCTGAATATGTAAATTAGACAAAGTCAGATTTGGCAATTTACATGGGTATTAGGCCACATCTGTCATTGTCCATGGGATATCCAGACATAAACAGACAAAAACAATGTTTTAAGACTATATGAAAACATGTACTCTAAGTGAAATCCTGAAATCCATAGGCAGTATCTGCTAGACAATCTAGAAATAACATAAGTGAACTGAATTCTGTTAACATGTATATTTTGTTAAAAACAGTGACTCAGAAAGTTAACTTGAATTGAAAAATGACAAATAGAAAGGATAATGTAGGTACCTTAGTTATTTTAATTAAAAAATTAAAATATAACACCACATGTGCTATGGACTGAATTTTGTCCCTCTAAAATTCATATATTGAAACCCTAACCCCCAATGTGATGGGTTTTGGGGATGAGACTTTGAGAGATAATTAGATTTATATGAGGTCATGGAAGTGGGGCCCTTATCATAGGATCAGTGCCCTTATAAGAAGAGACACCACAGAACTCCCTCTCTCTAACCCCACAATATGACCATAGAGAGAAGGTGGCCAACTACAAAGCAAGAAGAAATCTCTTACCAGAAACCAACCATTCTGGCACATTGATCTTATACTTCTAGTCTCCAGAAACCTGAGAAAATAAATATCTGGTTTTCAAGGCCACCTAAGATGGTATTCTGTTATGGGAGCCCAAGTGGACTAAGGCAATATGCTATGATTACTTACAACAAGAAAGAGGGTTGGTGTCTGTGTCCACACGTGCAAATATAAAGAGATAGGAGTAGCAAGCTGTAAGAGAAAAGAAAAAGGAGGCAAATTATGCAAGAATATCTTTTCTTTCCAGTATTCTCTGAGATGAAGACTGATATCTCTATGTTGTAGAATGGAATAAAAATGAGATATGAGTCAGAATTCTTCACAACAACAAATCTTTTGTTCTTCCTTGCTCTGTGCACAAGGTAGGTGTTAGCCCATTGGAATCATTGCATTATGTTAAGAAGTATAAAGTGAAAAGTCTTGCCTGTGCACCGAAGAGTCCTGTGTTATACCATTTATTATGCTATATATTTGCAAAATGCAAAAAAAAGAAAAGATCAGAGACGATTTTTTTAGATTATCTTATTTTTTCCTTATCCTGGCATTCTAATTAATATGCTTCTCTTGTTTTAGATAGTATATTTGATTTGAAGCCAATAAACAAAGAGTGTGTCTTTTTCATAAAGCATATTGCATCATGCTATAATGAGGTTTTTAAAAATACCATTTTCCAAAAGCTTTTGGAGGGCTATGGCATAAAAGTGCAGCAATGCTAACCTATACAACATAGATATTTTGGAACTCAGCCATTTACTATTTTTATACTCAGGTTAGATGATCACAAGACACCAAAACAAAACAAAACATCTCATTGTTAATTACTGAGTAAATACTGTGGCCCTGTGTTTAGCAGTGCACTCAGGTGATATTGCTACAATAAGGTGGGATAAATTGTTAAGAGATGTATCATTGAAGGCAAATAGACTTAAATTTGAACTCTGTCACTGACACCAACTGGCCATGTGATCTTTAGAGGTTTAATGAGAAATTACACATAAAGGTGCTTAGCACGATAGCTGGCAATTAGTCACTGATTTTCTAATGCCTGCTGCCTTAGAAGTCTATGAATTAATGATTGGAAAGGCACGTGTTTCTATGCATCAAAATGTACTTTTAATATGTAAAGGTACAGTTATAATACTTCCTATTTATTCATTCAACAAATATTCATTATGTAGCTACTACGCTAGATTCTGCTATAGACAGCATTGCATTTACACACAAATCAGATAATCCTCAGAATAATCTTGTGATGCCTCGCTAATTTACCAAGGTTCCTACCTAATATATATGAGTGGTTTATTTTCCATAGAATAAAATAAATGTATAGCCAGAGAACATATCTTTGTATTGACAAATTTCAAGACTTTCCAGGAGAGTTGCAATTTTGGATATTATGTATAATCAGACCATATTTATGTAAGTTGCAATGTTGACTTGTGTCTCATGGTTATTATACTCTTGCATGCAGTATAAGCATAATAGAAACTTGAAATGGTATCTTTGTTTGGAAAAACAAAACAAAACAAAATAAAACTGAGCTACATGGAAACAAAAAGTACAGTGATTCCAACATTTATACTCTATTATAATAATACAAATGAAATGTTTTCTCATGATTAAGGTGACCTGGGCATTTCCCTCACCTTTAGTGTCAAACAAATTTATTAATCGGGTATAAGTTATAAAAGTGTGTATGTATCTATGTGTATATGTGTATGTGCATACACACATATATGTATATTAATCAACATACACATTCACACGTACATTCACATACTTTGAAGATGAGAAAATTGAGGCTTAACATTGTTATGGTAATGGTCAAATGGTATGCCCCATTGTTAAATAATTGTTTCTTATCTCCAGTCCTATTTCTCCCTGCATTGCTTTGCAATGATGAGGTCAGAACACTGCAAACCACATTTGAACCTCATCAGGTGTTTTTCTCAGGCTCTTCCAATATGGAGCCCAGAAGGAAGACTGGAAGGCTGGAAGTGGAGAGAGGGACTTGTTCTATCCTGTGTGTTTCGTATTCCTTTAGTAGCACCTTAATTTTTTTTGTTTGTTTCTGCTTTTTCCCAGCAGTAGCAGTTTATATTCATCATATTAGTTGCACCGTATTTTCTAAAAGGGTGTATTTTATGGGCCATGGGGCAGGGGAAAGGGAGTGGGAGAAGGGTTGGGGAGGAAAAGTATTGAATACTGAGTCAGAGTGGAGAAAATGTGTCTTCAAGGTTCCCCTCACTTCTCTCCTCCTTCTATAAGGAGGTCTTTGCAGAAGTACCTGAAGAAGGCACCAGATAAAGGGCCTCCAAGTGGAGGCACTTAGGCTGGGAATTCAGATACACATAGGGCATGGATGACAGAGACAATTTGAGTTATTGACTACAAATCTTCTCAGAGACTGCAATGGACTGGCTGTGTAGCAAATCTGACAGAATAGTAGATTTCTCCCATTAAGCCTGACAGGTAAAGCCTTTGTGATTCCCTGTGATTAGGCCTGAAAGGTCATCAGGATTTGGACCAGGAGTGAAACTACTCAGTTCTTTCATGTCCTTTCTCAGTCTATCCATAGGACCCACCCCTCTCCCAAACCAAACCACGCAATCAATGTTTTTAAGTTTTCTTCACAATGGATTAATTTTACCTTTTGTAAAATCGACAGAACTGTAATGATGAAGTTAATACTGTGGATAGTATATAATTATAGGAATGGGGAGTAGAAAAAAATGGGCAAAGTTCATGGGAAGGCAAAAAGAAATGGAGTCCATAGCTCAGGTAGAGATTTCACCTCAGAAATAAATAGAATAGTTCTTATATTAACAGCAAGACAGATGGAGGAGATGGATGGGGATGAAAATAATTTCTGTAAAAGGAAACAGATACCAGATGAGATTATCATCTGTATTATTCCCTTGATGTTTAACATATTTTATTAATTATATCCTGATTGCAACCCATCCTGTTACATTCTATTTAAATAATGACATCTGGCCTTAAAGGATAAATGTTAATTTAGAAATATTTATCAGAGCCATAGGTAGAGAAAAAAACATTAGATCCTCAATGTATCAAAAGCATGTAAAAGCTATGAAGAATGAAAAATACCCCAGGAAAAAACTTACCACATGAAAAAAAAAGTAAACACTTTTATTTTCTTATTTTTATTTTTTTAAGTTTATTTATTTATTTTGAGAGAGAGTGTGCATAAGCAGGGGAGGGGCAGAGAGAGAGGGAGAGAGAGAGAATCTCCAGCGGTCTCCTCACTGTCAGCACAGAGCACAATTCAGGGCTTGAACTCACAAACTTTGAGATCATGACCTGAGCCAAAATGAAGAGTTGGACCTTAACCAACCAAGCCACCCAGGTGCCCCAAAACAGTAAGCATTTTTAAATAATGAGCTAACACATGCAGTTTAAATATCTGAGTAGATAGTAATGGTAGAGATGTTGAAAATGTCAATATCCAAGATGAGTGACAATTTTTATGTTTAGATGCAACCTATGGATATATAAATTGATACAAAAATTGAATAGAACATTTTGGTATATATATTAAAATAACATATATATGTGTATATATCCATACTGTGTGAGTGCATGCCCATGTTTATATTACTTTTACTTATTTATTAAAATGTTTATTTTTTTTGAGAGAGTGAGTGGGGGAGGGGCAGAGAGAAAGTGACACAGAGAATCCAGAAGAAGCTCCATGGCTCAAACCCAGGAACCGTGAGGTCACGACCTGAGCCCAAGTCGGATGGATGCTTAACTGACTGAGCCATCCAGGCACCCCTATATTCCTTTTAATATAGCAATTTCACAGTTAGGAATTTATCACACAGGAATAATAAAGGGTGTGCTCATGTCTTTACCCACAAGAATTTTGATCCACATGAACATATTAATTTGTGATACGACTTAAAAACTCTCCTGAGCTCGATATTAAAATATAGTTATTAGCATAGTAATGCAGATAAATACGTAAAGATGAGATGCTTGCAGTATATTGTGAACTGGGAAAAAATCTTCTAAAAATTATGTGTAATATGAACCCCTTTGTATAAATGTAAATATAGAAAAATATTGAAATCTTATAACTAAATTGTTTACAATTGCCATCTCTCAATTGGTGGGATTACATGTGAGTTTTAGATGCTTTTTTTTTCCTTATCAGGACTGTCTAAATTTTCCACAGTAAATGTGCATTACTTTCATAATAAGAAAAATAATTTGCATTTATAATAGATTATATTTTGTTTCTACCCATGTTTTAGTTGCCATTTCATGTTGTAACTATCAAACAAAACCCTTTGAGATTCCACTGTAATATAGTAGAATAATTTTGCAACTGATCTTCACAGTATTAAAGTCTCTGTGGATTTTCCATTTTTTATTGCTTTAATAGTTTAATGTCAACTATTTTTCATAAGGAAAATCTATCTTGGGTATTTCAATCATTATGTGAAAAAGAAAACCATATTTTGTCATGAAAGATTGAAAATAAATACTTGGCTCTATATGAGATCATAAACTTGTTATTTTATTTTTCTTTTTTGTGTGGAAAGTGCAATAGGAAGACGAAAGTAATAAATTACAACTGGTATAATAACATAAAATATTTTTTAAGGCAGAATAATATAGTAAGAGCTACCAAATTAGAATAACTTGAATTTAAATCCAAATCTTTCCATTTGACAATTATGTAATCTTGAAATGATTACTCAACATATAAATATCCCAGAATAGTCCTTATAAAATATAAATCATCCTGCCTTCTTCATGGGGTGAGGATGAGACTTAAATGAGTAATGCACAAAGATGGGAATTTTATAAGAATGCAATTATTATTAGCTATTATTAGGGTTTTTTGCTGTTCAGTCAGAATATACATGATTTCAGATGGTAATAAATTCTATGAAAAAATAAACAAGGCAACATAATAGATAGTGATACGACTATGTGGGATGGAGTTCAGATTGAGGCACCAAAAAAGAACTATACAAGTTGGTATTTGAAAAGTGTATTAGTGGGTCGCCTGAGTGGCTCATTCAGTTAATTATATGACTTCACTTCAGGTCATGGTCTTGCAGCTCTTGAGTTCAAGCCCCACATTGGGCTCTGCACGGATAGCCCGAAACGTGCTTGAGATTCTCTCTCTCTCCCCCCCACCCTCTGTTACTACCCCACTTGCACACACTCTCTCCCTCAAAAATAAGTAAATAAATGGAAAAAAAAGTGTGTTAGTTTTCTATTACTGTATAAAAATTAACCACAAACTTAGAGGCTTAAAGCAACAGCAATTTATTGTTCCAGGGTTTTTGTAGGTTAGGCATTCAGGCATGCCTTACATATATTGCCTGTTCCAGGTCTCACCAGGCTGAAATCAAGACATCAACCTGATGTGTTCTCATCTGAGGGCTGCGGTCCTTTTCCAACCTTTTAAGTTTGTTAGCCGAATTCAGTTCTGTTGCGGTAAGACTGTGGTCTTCATATTCTTCCGAGCTACCTATTGAGCTCTCTCGGCTATTGAAGGACACCCTCAAATTCTAGCAACATGATCCTTTTACAACATGGAAGCTTATTTCTTCAAAGCAAGGAGAATCTCTCTCCAATCTGTTAAAATGGAGTCCTGTCATAAGAATAATCCCATTATATTTGTAGGTCCTGCCCATATATATTTGTATATCCTGTGGGATATATTGAATATCCCATAAGGAAAGGGAATTATAAAGAGCTTGTCCACCAGGGGACAGGAATCTTGGACCCATTTTAGAACTCTGCCTACTGCAAGGAGAGACTAAGATAATGAGGAGGAACTAGTTTTGAAAGTTCATGGGGTAATATTAGAGCAGAGATAAAGACATTGATACAGAGCTCGTATTATTGTGTGCACATGCAATGATCTAAATTCATTCTTACTGATTGATACTTCATATTTGGAATCTGAAAGATAGAGAGTTCTTACTTTAGTGGTAACCACTTCTTCCAGTGTGGTATTACTTTTGTAGTTTGCGGCAATTATTTTAGTGAGTTTAGGACACAATGATTCTTTGAGTTTTCCAGTTAAAATACTGACCATCATATTAGCAATCTGTTATATATTTCTTAAAAATTAAAAAAAAACAATAAAAGAGAAAGAGAGACAGAGACAGAGATAATCTAAGCAGATATTATCATAATACTAATTGAATTCAGGCACTATCTCTTGAATAACTAAATCTTAACTGAAATGAGAAAATGATAAAAAAATGGGAAATAAAATAAGTCATAATAATAGATAGAAACTAGGCAAATGGCCATTTGTTTGCCATAAGCATTGAGGATTATCTAGGACATAGAGAGTAGCCTAGACAAGATCAAAGAATACATACTAGCTTGGAAACTCAGTGTTGTAGTCATTTCAGCATTTAGAGGTCAGAAATGAGAATGAGGATCAAATTTGGAAGAGCGATGAGGAAGCTGGCTTGGAACCATGTTAGATCACCAGAATTTAAATATACTCAAGTGTAATCACACCAACTTACAGACACTTCTATACCGTGATAGGCAGAATTAACAACAAAAACCAACATAAAACTAGTGTTTTGCATGTTTTAAACTGTAAAATTATTTACTGTAATTGGATAGTTACATGAGGATTGAAGTGTGCTGAAGACACCACAAATAACTGGATGAAGCCAAATAAAAATGTTGGTCTCTATTTCATCACATTGGAAATGAAATCAGAAAGAGGCAAAAATCTCTCGATGGCAAGGGTCTACAACCATACCCATTCAGCTGTGGTTAAATGAAAAGAAAATACAAGCAGAGTGGCCTGTTTAAGGTTAAAAGTTATGAGAGTAGTCTAACAACTTTTAAGACAACACTGAAAAAAATGTGAGATCACAGATTATTTTATTTATTAGTAAAACAAAAACATTTTCCCCAGACCTGATTTTTGGTAAAACCTAAGATTTGTGCGTCTGTTTATTGTTTATTGGATGATGGTAGAACTATCTTCTCAAAATTAAATTGGGGGCTAGGATAATGGGCATAGCTCTTAGAAGAATTTTTCATTTCTCAGAAGTTTTTCATGCAAGACTGCTGCAATGAACTGCTACTTCGTCTAATTCTAAAGTGATTCTATATTGGGGCGCCTGGGTGGCTCAGTCGGTTAAGTGGCTGACTTCGGCTCAGGTCATGATCTCTCCGTCTGTGAGTTCGAGCCCCGCGTTGGGCTCTGTGCTGACAGCTCAGAGCCGGGAGCCTGTTTCAGATTCTGTGTCTCCCTCTCTCTGACCCTCCCCCGTTCATGCTCTGTCTCTCCCTGTCTCAAAAATAAATAAACGTTAAAAAAAAATAAAAAAAAAAGGTGATTCTATATTATACTAAGCTGGTATAAAAATTAAAGCTGACATTTCCAGCATAAACTGCAATGAAGATTCTTCCTATAGTTGTTCCTAGAATACTTTATGGGGCAATCCTCTCATACAGACACACACACACACACACACACACACACACACACACTATATTAAATATCCTTTTTCCTCCACTCTCTTTACTTTTCTTCTCTGGATGCTGCTATATCTGTAGTTCATAAAGGGGAGTAGGGGGTGAATGGGATAAATAGGATTTACCTCAAAAAGAAACACTCAGTCCAGCATAGGATAACTCTCCCATTGTTTGGATATGGTTTCCAAGTTAGGTACATGTACTCTCTCTCTTATATAGATCTAGTTCATGAATTGAAACCTAGATTGGCCAAGAGGTGAAGCCGAATGTCATATAATATAGCTCCATTAGCCTTATTAATAGTTTATAACCACTCCCACCCCCATCTGCCTACACACACACGTTTTTTTCATGTTTATTTATTTTGAGAGAGAGAGTGTGTCCCAAACAGGCTCTGCACTGTCAGAGCAAAGCCCGACATGGGGCTTGATTTCACAAACCATGAGATCATGACCTGAGCTGAAATCAAGAGTTGGACGCTTAATCGACTAAGCCACATAGGCGCCCCTACCACACATACATTTTATCTGTTGACTCTCACTTGAAAATCTTGTGAGGGTTATGTTTTCATTATGTTGTGTTTATTTGGAGGAAATTTTTGCAATAGCTACATATGGAGTTTTGGCCATTGTACAAATAAAATTGGAATCCTTTGGGGAGTTATGATATAATTTACTAAATACACTAACTTATTCAAATGATAAGAAGGCAAAAGGCATTGCTTACTGTAAATAACCACATCTTGCACCAATTACTTCCCTCAGGAGGGCTGGAACTTTTGATTATACTGGTGATAGACCAGCATTTCTCTTGGGAGCAGGTAATTTACATGCTCTCAAGACCTACCATAGGTGGGACTGAAGATAGAAAATTAATTTCATCCCTCATGTGTTTTAAAAATGCAGTGTATGCCTAAATTTTAGTTATGAAGGTTATCCAGTCTGTCAATTTTGTGACTTTAATGTATTCAATATTCCAAGAAAATGCTTCTTGGGGTCTGGTACTTGGAAATACTGATTTCTTGGATTTCTGTTTTTATACTGTGTTCCAGAAATCCTAATTACAGTAATTTCAAGCAAATAGTTGTACTGGATGATATGTTCACTACTCTTTAAATTTGCAAAGAAAATATTTTTGAGTAGTAAATATTGCTGTCCAATTTGATTGACAGTTTGAATTTAATTATGAATTTGAGATGGCTTATGAAAATCTCTTGCAGTTTGCAAGCACCTTCATAGCCTATGGGTAACTTACTTTCACAAAGCCCTCTAACTAAACCACTAAGTTCATGGCACAACATGTTTAAAAAATTAGTGAAATATGGCTTTAAAAATTATCATTCTGGCGTGCCTGGGCAGGCGGCCCAGTTGGTTAAGCATTCCACTCTTGATTTCAGCTCAGGTCATGATCTCATTGTCCCGGGATTGAACCCTGCATAGGGCTCTGCACTGAGAGTGGACCATGCTTGAGATTCTCTCTCCCTCTCCCTCTGCCCCTCTCCCCGAGTTGAGCCTTCTCTCTCTTAAAAAAAAAAAAAAATAAAAAAATAAAACTATCATTGTTACTAAAAATATTGTACTATCCTCTCATGTATAATTTTCAGACTAGCTATATCCCCATTTATTCTGCTTCTTCATTTTTAGCTCCTAACTATGGAAAGCTTTCTTCACACTGGGATATCACACTACAGATATTTGTTATTTTATATTTTCTTCATGTTCATAAGTGGCATGTTTCTTCTGTTTGTGTTCCGAAAACATATTTTCTTATTTTATGCCTTTCACATATTGGTATATAATGGACTTGTTTCCACACTTGCATTTTGGGGTCAAATAATAAACTATACTTTGTTTTTTTATACTCATCATCCATTTTACTTTAATCACAAAAAGACTTATGACCAGGTATTTGTTTTATAAAGGCAACTGAACTTTCCTTAATGCAAATCATAATCAAATTTCTGCAACAGGAAGGTTAGCAAAAAATAATCTCACTTAATAAGTTTGGAAAAATATTTATTTAGTCCTTTGGTATTAGACCTAAGAAATAAATTCTAATATATACTAGAATGTGGTAGACAGAATATGTCCACATACTAATCTCCAGGATCTGTTAATATGTTATGTTATAAGGCAAAAAATAACTTTACAAATATAATTATGGTTATAGAGTAAGATAAGAAGATTATCCCGGATTGTCAGAGTGGGCCCAATCTCAAATCATGAGCTCTTAAAGCAGGAAACTTTCTCTAGCTGGAGGAAGTGAGGAACAGAAGAAGGGGATGTTAGAGAATTTGAAGCTTGAGAAAGATTTTATTCACCATTGCTGGGTTGAAGAGGGAAGAGGCAATGTGACAAGAAATGCTGATGGCTTGAAGGAACTGACAGGAGCACCTAGCTGACAGCCAGCAAGAAAACAAGGACCTCAGTCCTAAAACACAACCATAAGGCACTGATTTGCCAACAACTTCAATGATCTTTGAAGTGGGTGTTCCCCCAGAACCTCCAGATAAGAGCTCACACAGGCCAAGAACACTGAAATGATCCTGACTTCTGACCTACAGAACTATGAGAGGAAGTTATGTAATTTTAATCCACTCAGTGATAGTTATGACAGAAACAGAAAAGCACTACAGACGTTGTTTTCAGAAGTGAGCTGTATTGTAACAAATACCTAAAAATGCAGAACTGGCTTTAGAAATGGGCAGTTGGCAGGGACTGGAAGAATTTGATAAAGATGAGGGAAAAAGCCTAGAGTTGCTTGAACAAACTGCTAGTTAGTAGGATACTAACAAATCTGCTACTAAGGGATCCAAAGGAACTGAGTAGCATAATAGAAAAACTAAATGGCCTTGGAGAGTGTATGTAAATCATCATGAGCAAACTATTAGCACAAATAGGGAACTTGAAGGTGCTGTTGGTATGGCCTCAAAAGCTGAGAAGCATTTTAATGGGAATAAGCAGAAAGTTTAATGGAATTATGTCCTCCAGTAATGGGTAAAGCAGAATTTGTGAATAAATTTTAATTTTTAGCCCAGGAGATTTCAAGCAAGGTATTGGAGGTGTGGTCTGGTTTCCTTTTGCTGCGTGTAGTAAAATAAATGCACATTGAGGGAAAATAACCAGGGCTTCATGATTTTTTTTGATCCTCAGCCTATCCAGATGGGAAAGATGTTAGTATAAGAGATTCACTGTCAGGGAAACATGATTTAGAGTAAAAGACACATGTTTGACTCTAAAGACCAAAATTCAGAGTATTTAGTCACAAGAGATTAAGCATGTGTATCAAAACCTTCTCAATCAAACTAAAAGACTTCCAAAATTTATGCATATTGATCTCAGTCATTTCAGAAGGCAAAAATGAGATGGAATTATCTCATAAATATTTGTGGATGTGCCTCCTGTCTAATTAACTGAGTCCATGTGACGTATAAGGGAGATCCATGAAGTTCTTAAGAATTTTGTATCTGCAGAAACACTGCCAGCTTGGACTGAAAGGAAGACAGAATACGAAATGACAGGCTGTCGGTCCCCATATTTCACTTACAGAAAGCAGGCTGATAAAACTACCTACCTGCAGACATGTGCTACTTTTTTATTAAATTATAATTAAAGACTGTGTGATTCAATATATGTTTGTGTATCATGTGATGTATAAAGATTTGCCTCAATTTAACATACCTTGTTGATAATTCTAGCTCCTGGCCAAAAATCTATATGATCTTTTAAGCCTAACCACAGGCCATTAGAAAGGCTTTATTTGGTACACTTCACTGGGGGACAGCTGCCCTGACCTCATAAGACTTAGTGTGCAGTCAGTACATTGCAGTTTCTGAAGACAGATACAGTCAAGAACTGTAGAGTCAAGGCCCCTTAGCTGACCATGCCCTGATGCCTATCTGAAATCCTAGCCCAAGTACATGCATTAAGAGGTCTCTGCACTGGGGCCTTCAGCAGAGGCCTTTCTCAGGCACCTCTTCTGAACCTTCTTACCTGATGGAGATAAGAAACCTCAGGGTGCCTGAGTAGCTCATTCAGTTAAACGTCAGACTCTCGCTTTCAGCTCAGGTCAGGATCTCATGGTTCATAAGATTGAGCCCTATGTCTGGCTCTGTGCTGAGAGTGCAGAGCTTGCTTGGGGTTCTCTCTCTCTCTCTCTCTGCCCCTCCCCTGGCTCTCTCTCTCTCAAAATAAATAAACTTAAAAAAAATAAACCTTTTAAGAAGACAGTTTTTACCTGACTTAATATCCACTCCTAGCCCTTACCATTCTCCTGCCTTCTGGTCCAGTCCTCGGGTCCATAAAACTGCAGGAAACTTTAGTCTGTGTATTTAATAGCACAAGGCTCCCACAGTAGAGAGACTATTTCCCACATTTGTGCTAATCCATCACTAGAGCCATTTCATGAGGAAAAATGAAACGGTGCAGGAGACAGTGCTTTCTCTAGTTTAGCCTCTTGCTTATGTTATACAGTAAACTAAGGGCTTGGTTACTAACATTGTAGTATCTTATAATATAGACCCATAATGGTGCAAAGAATATCTTAATGATTTTCAAAAAATGATAAATTTTAAAGACAAAAGTTTTGATCCAAAAAGTGATAAAAATAGAAACTAGTTAAATTCATATAAGCTGTTAGACATATTAAAACATTAAATACCAACCAATTAGTATCTTTCTAGGGAGATTTGACAATTATCAAATCTCTCTAAAGTGTATTGGTTAAACTTGTAGTTACAGTTCTATGGATTTTTCCTAAGGAACAAATAATGATTATTTTCAAATATATCTCCAATATTTATTTACTCCAGTATTGCTTATAACATTTTATAATTAAGACTACTTTATAATTGTTTAAATAGACATGTAAATAAATTTATATACATATACAAAAATGCATGTTCTATAGTGACATATGCAATTCTATAGTAGTTTCATCTTTAAAATAGAATGATAGATGTGATAGATGATGGATGATAGATAGATAGATAGATAGATAAACAGGCAGACAGACAGGAAGATAATAGATGTGAAAAGACTATACAATAATATGTCCTCTAAAATTTTTCTGTCTCTGTGCTGTTGGGTTATTTTCTTCTATTTTAATTTCCAAATTATCTGCAGTAAATATTTCTTTAAATTAGAAACTAAAAGTCTTTTTAAAATTCAAAATAACAGACAACAAAAGGGTTCTGTGGTCCAGATACTCAAACTAAGAAAATATCCAAATTTGTGTAAGTAATTCACAATGGAGCATGGAAGTTTTTTGTGTGTCTCACGTCCATGAAATACAGCCAGAACAACACTAAACCATCCTACACACCTAGAAAACTGATTGGAGGATTAACACAACAATCTGCACAACCTGAACTACAGAATTCATCAGGTACGCAGGGCAGATAGGCAAATTTGGGGAGTGAGAAGCCTTGAAAGATAGGGAACCGCTTTTGTGGGCCAAGAGAGGATGGAGACTAGGGAGGAGGGGAGAATACAGGAAAAGCACCTCTCCCCAAAAGCAACTGGAAAGAAAGTGGAAAATTGGAAACAGCCGCAGGGACTAAACTAAAAAGGGAGAAGGGAGAAAGGAGAAAGGAGAAAGGAGAGGGTTTAAATTCCATTAATACTGTAAACAAGGGGAGCGCAAAGGCTGCAACTCTGCAGTTCCATACCTGGAGGTGTTCCGGTGGGAAGGTGAATCCCCAGGCACAGAGTGGGGTCTGGGAGGTTCTTGGGCCACACGGAGAAAAGCGGTTCCACTGCTGGAAGGGCACTTGGTAGAGACTGTTGAAGCCACCTGGTCCCAGCAGACCCCAGAAGGTGGCCACATTTGCTAGTGCTGGGGCAAGGTCATTAAGGGTGAAGCCTGGTGCCAGATGTGTGTTGTGATTTTCCATAATCCCTGAAATGCTGCTGCTACACTATCTCACGAAGTTTTTCTGGGGCAGGCTGGCACCTGGCTGCAGTCTCGGGGCAGTGACAACAGCAGGGTCCAGTGGGTGTTCCTGGGTGCAGCCAATATTCGGCCATCGTTCACTGGGCCATTGCTCGGTGAGACCCTCCCGCAGAGGGGCAGAATGGGTCAAAGCTGCAGTCCTTCGGAAGTAAGGGGCTGGGGAAAACAGCTGCATCTGAGACAAAACTCGGGAGAGAGGTACTGCCTGGGGCCTGGTCATGGACAGTGAAAAATCGGGAAGTGGATGAGAGCTGAAGACAGAGGAGGGTGCGTGATTGCTGATCCGGGAGAACAGACTGGGTAGCTGGGTGCTGCCATTTTCACCACTCCCGCGCTGCACATACGCACCTATGAGCTCTGCAACAATCCACCCCAGTAGGCTAGCAGCGCCATCTAGTGGAGAGCGGAGATGTTACACTGAGCCCCGCCCAACGGGGCCAACATCGCTTTTCAAGAAAACAAGTCTTAATGCCAGCTTAATTTATGGACTATAAAGAGCTACATAGACTGACTTCTAGGGGAAAACGACGCAATTTCAGTCCTACTTCAGTCTGTTAGCAGATTCATCTATTCAATTTTCTTTCCTTTTTTTTTCTTTTTCTCTTTTACAATTCTTTTTCTTGAATACAGAAAGAGAAAAAATTCACTTTTATTTTCACTTTTTATTAAAAATATTGTTCTTTAATTTTTATTACTATGTTTTTTACTTTTGTGTTTTTTTTCAAATTCTACTTTACTTCCATCATTTTATTTTAGAGTACTTCAGTGTATTCACCTTTTCAAATTTTCAAACAATTTCCTTTTTTTCTTTCTTTTTCTTTTTTCTCTTTTTCATTTCTTTTCTTTTTCTTGAATGCAGAAAGAGAAAACTTCATTTTTACTTTCAATTTCTATTAAAATATTTTTCAGTTTTTATTACTATATTCTTTGTTTATATGTAATTTTTTTTCAAATTCTATTTTACTTCCATCATTTATTTTAGTCTACTATAGTGTATTCACTTTTTAAATTTTTCAAACTATTTCTTTTTTTTTCTTTTTTATCTTTATTCTTTTTCGTTTCTTTTCTTTTTTATTAAATATAGAAAAAAATTCATATTAATTTTAACTTTTATTAAAAATATTTTCTTTAATTTTTTCTACTCATTCTTTGCTTTTGTGTATATTTTTTTCAAATTCTATTGTACCCCCATCATCTCATTTTAGTCTACTTTGGTGTATTTATTTTTTCAAATTCTCAAACAATTAGCTTTTTTTTTCTTCCTCTCCACCCTTTTTTTCCCTAATATGTCCAACCACTTTCAACACCCATACCAAAACAAACCTAGGATCTAGCATCATCCTCGATTTTTGTGAGTGTGTGTTTTTAGTTTTTAATTTTAATATTTTTTTAATTTTAATTTTTTTAATTTCAATTTTTCTACCTCATTAATTCCTTTTCTCCCTTCAAAATGACAAAACAAAGGAATTCACCCCAAAAGAAAGTGAAGAAACGACAGCCAGGGATTTAACCAACACAGATACAAGCAAGATGTCTGAACCAGAATTTAGAATCACGATACTAAGAATACTAGCTGGAGTCGAAAATAGATTAGAATACCATTCTGCAGAGATAAAAAAAAAGTAAAAAATAGCCAGAATGAAATTAAAAATGCTATAACTGAGCTAAAATCACGGATGGATGCAGCGGCGGCAAGGATGGACAAGGCAGAACAGAGAATCAGCAATATAGAGGACAAACTTATAGAGAATAAGGAAGCAGAAAAAAAAGAGGGAGATTAAGGCAAAAGAGAACAATTTAAGAATTAGAGAAATCAGTGACTCATTAAAAAGGAACAACATCAGAATCATAGGGGTCCCAGAAGAGGAAAAAAGAGAAATAGGGGTAGAAGGGTTATGTGAGCAAATCATAGAGGAAAACTTTCCTAACCTGGGGAAAGACACAGACATCAAAATCTAGGAAGCACAGAGGACCACCATCAGATTCAATAAAAACTGACCATCAACAAAGCATATCATAGTCAAATTCACAAAATACTCAGGCAAGGAGGGAATCATGAAAGCAGCAAGGGAAAAAAAGTCCTAACATACAACGGAAGACAGATCATGTTTGCAGCAGACCTATCCACAGAAACTTGGCAGGCCAGAAAGGAGTGGCAGGATATATTCAGTGTGCTGAATCAGAAAAATATGCAGCCAAGAATTCTTTATCCAGCAAGGCTGCCATTCAAAATAGAAGGAGAGATAAAAAGTTTCCCAGACAAACAAAAATTAAAGGAGTTTGTGACCACTAAACAAGCCCTGCAAGAAATTTTAAGGGGGGATTTCTGAGTGGAGAAAAGATGAAAAAAAAAAAAATATATATATATATATATATATACCAAAAGCAACAAAGATTAGAAAGGACCAGAGAAAACCACCAGAAACTCCAACTCTACAAGCATCATAATGGCAATAAATTCATATCTTTCAGTACTCACTCTAAACGTCAATGAACTCAATGCTCCAATCAAAAGACATAGGGTACCAGAATGGATAAGAAAACAAGATTCATCTATATGCTGTTTACAAGAGACCCACTTGAAACCTAAAGACACCTTCAGATTGAAAATAAGGGGATGGAGAAGCATCTATCATGCTAATAGTCAACAAAAGAAAGCTGGAGTAGCCATATTTATATCAGACAATCTAGACTTTAAAATAAAGACTGTATCAAGAGATGAAGAAGGGTATTATATCATAATCAAGGGGTTTATCCACCAAGAAGACGTAACAATTGTAAATATTTATGTGCCAAATGTGGGAGTACCCGAATATATAAATCAATTAATCACAAACATAAAGAAACTCATTGATAGTAATACCATAATAGTAGGAGACTTCAACACCCCACTCACAGCAATGGACAGATCATCTAATCAAAAAATCAACAAGGAAACAATGGCTTTGAATGACACACTGGAACACATGGACTTAACAGATATATTCAGAACATTTCATCCTAAAGCAGCAGAATCTACATTCTTCTCCAGTGCACACGGAACATTCTCCAGAATAGACCATATACTGGCACCCAAATCAGCCCTAAGTAAGTACAAAAAGATCAAGATCATACCGTGCATGTTTTCAGACCACAATGCTATGAAACTCGAAATCAACAAGAAAAAATTTGGAAAGGTAACAAACACTTGGAGACTGAAGAACATCCTACTAAAGAATGAATGGGCTAACCAAGCAGTTAAAGAGAAAATTAAGAAGTATATGGAAGTCAATGAAAATGATAACACCATAACCCCAAAACTCTGGGATACAGCAAAGGTGGTCATAAGAGGAAAGTATATAGCAACCCAGGCCTTCCTAAAGAAGGAAGAAAGATCAGATACACAACCTAACCTTATGCCTTAAGGAGCTGGAAAAAGAACAGCAAATAAAATCCCAAACCAGCAGAAGACAGAAATAATAAAGATTAGAGCAGAAATTAATGCTATCGAAACCAAAAAAAACAGTAGAACAAATCAATGCAACCAGAAGCTGGTTCTTTGAACGAATTAACAAAATTGATAAACCACTAGCCAGTTTGATCAAGAAGAAAAAGGAAAGAGCCCAAATAAATAAAATCAAGAATGAAAGAGGAGAGATCACAACCAACACAGAGAAATAAAAACAATAATACGAGAATATTATGAGCAATGATATGCCAAAAAATGGGTAATCTGAAAGATATGGACAAATTCGTAGAAACATATACACTACCAAAACTGAAACAGGAAGAGATAGAAAATTTGAACAGACCCATAACCATTAAGGAAATCGAATTAGTAATCAAAAATCTGCCAAAAAACAAGACGTCAGGGCCAGATGGCTTTCCAGGGGAATTGTACCAAACATTTAAGGAAGAGTTAACACCTATTTTCGAAACTGTTCCAAAAAATAGAAATGGAAGGAAAACTTCCAAACTCTTTCTATGAACCAGCATTACCTTGATTCCAAAACCAGACAGAGACCCCACTAAAAAGGAGAACTATAGACTCATTTCCCTGATGGACATGGATGCAAAAATCCTCAACAAGATATTAGCCAACCAGATCCAACAATACATTAAAAAAATTATTCACCATGTCCAAGCAGGATTTATACCTGGGATGCAAGGCTGGGTCAATATCCACAAAACAATTAACGTGATTCATCACATCAATAAAAGAAAGGACAAGAACCATATGATCCTCTCAATAGATGCAGAGAAAGCATTTACAAAATACAGCATCATTTCTTGATAAAAACCCTCAAGAAAGTAGGCATAGAACGAGCATACCTCGAGATCATAAAGGCCATATATGAATGACCCAATGATAATATCATCCTCAATGGGGAAAAACTTAGAGCTTTCCCCCTAAGGTCAGGAACAAGACAGGGACGTACACTCTTACCACTGTTATTCAACACAGTATTGGCTCTTACCACTGTCATTCAACATAGTATTGGAAATCTGATGGAACTGGATGGTATTATGCTAAGTGAAATTAGTCAGAGAAAGAGAGAAATCATATGACTTCACTCATATGAGGACTTTAAGAGACAAATCCGATGAACATAAGGGAAGGGAAACAAAAATAATATAAAAACAGAGAGGGGGACAAAGCAGAAGAGACTCATAAATATGGAGAACAAACTGAGGGTTACTAGAGGGTTTGTGGGAGGGGGGATGGGCTAAATGGGTAAGGGGCATTAAGGAATGTACTCTTGAAATCATTGTTGCACTAGATGCTAACTAACTTGGATACAAATTTTAAAAATTAAAAATAAAATTAAAAAAATAAATTCACAATGAAAAAAATCTTTGAGTTGAAAGTCAAGGATTAGCTGGATAAAGAAGCCCAATTCTCAAAGCCTTTAGTCTCCCTCATTATGTGACTATCCATTATAACATCCATGAGGTATCTGGCCTGTAACCTGAGTCATCCTGTCAGCAAATCCCACATTTAGATATTTTCTAGATCTTTTTCTAGTTTAACATTAGAATTCTCCAAAAAGAAGTCTTATCCATATTTTGATAAAAAACCACACCTAAAATAGTGAGCTTCTAGTCTATTGCCATAACTTGCATGCTGAACAGGGTGCAAAACCTCTCTTTGCTCAGACTTCACATTGAGCTGGGGAAGTCAGCAAATTTTGGTGTTCTTGCTAATTGAACACTAGTGAAAATTAAACACTCAAAAGTATTTTTTCAACATTTTGACACATAATAGAAATAAATGAGCCAAAATGCCTCTAGATACGTTTACATTGAGAGTTACCTTTATTTTTTTTTAACAATTTTAAAAAGTTTATTTATTTTCAAAGACAGAGAGAGAGAGAGAATGAGCAGGGGATGGGCAGAGAGCGAGGGGCACAGAGGATCCAAAGTGGGCTCTGAAGCAGGCTTTGCGATGACAGCAGAGAGCCCAATGTGGGGCTCGAACTCACAAACCATGAGATCAGTACCTGAGCTGAACTGGACGCTTAGCCAACTGAGCCACCCCGGCACCTTGAAAGTTACCTTTTAAATGAATGGATAATATTTATTCACAGTAATGTGAACATAGCTATACCTGTATGAATTCAAACTTAATGAATTAACTCTAGGTAGGTAAATTTCTGAGAATTTTACTTTTGCTTGCTTTAACTGCTTTATATGCAAATCTCTATAGTCAGCTCCTAAACACCATCTATTAAACCAATATTTTACCATCTATTAGACCAATAATAGGGCCATGAGAAGAACTGAGAAAAGATGGACTTTTCCTTAAGTGAGATAATGCAGTGATGCACTTAATAAGGTTATTTCCTTTGCAAAATGTATACAACTCATTTGCAGAAACATCTGTCTTAATCAGAAAAGGAAATTTCATTATGCTGACTACAAATTCTATTTTCTGTTCAGTAAATGTGAGCATTGATTCTCTATGTATTAAGCCAAATGACTGCTTTTACAAACTAATTTTCTATAAAAGCTAGATTTTGAAAAAAAGTTAAAAGATTTCCAGGATGCATATAATTTCCTCAAGATGTTTCTTCTGTTCATACACAAAAACAATTCCTTATTTATAATAATAACAAAAAACCTTAATCTAGTCCAATCAGCAAAAAAAACTTAAAAGTTATTTTAGAGTGTTATAACAGCTATTACTTTCATGCTATTTTTGTGACTTCCCTTGCTCATACCGTATATAAGAGAACATCTAAATTTCTTATAAAAAAAACATTTCCTGATAGAGGAAAAGTAAAATTTCTCCCAAGAATCATATCTTCAACCTTAGTTACTGGACATGATACTTAATATAATCCCAGACTTTTCAAAAATGATAATAATATTCATTAATTGGAAGAACAAGTCTGGGGCTCCTGGTCCCTTAGTCAGTTAA
Organism: Panthera uncia; assembly: GCF_023721935.1. Taxonomy (NCBI): domain Eukaryota; kingdom Metazoa; phylum Chordata; class Mammalia; order Carnivora; family Felidae; genus Panthera; species Panthera uncia. The sequence continues at coordinate 91,342,671 of NW_026057578.1, forward strand.
GTGTCTGACTTCAGCTCAGTTCATGATCTCATGGTCCATGAATTCAAGCCCCACATCAGGCTCAGTGCCTGGAGCCTGCTTTGAATTCTGTGTCTCCCTCTCTCTCTACCCGTTTCCTGCTCACGCTCTTTCTCTCAAAAATAAATAAACATTACAATTTTTTTAATTTAAAAAATAAAAGAATTAAATGATCAAAGACAGCATTAGAGTAACAGTTTGAAATTACATATAAAAATGTGCCTACTTTTTTATGTAATTTGTATGTAATATTAAAATGTAAAATATTAAAATGTAATTTGTATTTAATAAGTTATTTGTATAAGCCACAAATGAAAATCAGTGGTATTATTATTTTTATTAACATATACCATATAAAGATAGCTCTTTTACATTTCTTTTAATTTAAAAGCAGAATAGGGGCATCTGGGTGGCTCAGTTGGTTAAGCATCCAACTTTGACTTAGGTCATGATCTCGGAGTTTGTGAGTTCGAGCCCCATGTCAGGTTCTGTGCTGACAGCTCAGAGCCTAGAGCCTGCTTCAGATTCTGTGACTCCTTCTCTCTGCCCCTTGCCTGCTCGCACTCTCTCTTTCTCTCTCTAAAATAAATAAACATAAACATAAATAAAGTAAATAAAAATAAAAGCAGAATAATGCAAATCAAAAAAGTGGGTTCTTCAAAATCACAAGTCTTTCCTGCATTTGAGCAAAGAAGAATATTTATTAATTACTAACTACAAGTGAAATTAATAAAAAGAATGTTCAAGATATAACAACAATGAAATATTCCAGAATTTCATTCCACATTCAAGGTAAGCGGTGATGAATAAAGAAAGTGACAACACCTAGGACAAGGTTTTGGGAGGGAAGGAGAGAAAATCTAAATTTACAGATTTCACTCCAATAGCAAAAACCTTTTTGCCAAGGTTTGCTGACACAAGCAAAAAAAAAATAAAATAAAATAAAATAAAAGGAAAAAGAAAAAAAAGCAATAGCTATAAATCTGCCTTGAACAAGATCTACTGTCTCTTTTAGCTATTACACTATATTTTAGCAGACTTTTTAAAAAGTGAATTTTGCAGAGAAACTGAACATATATATTACATTTATACATTTCCTTCTAATTGTTGCATATATTAAAAGACTATAGATTAGAATAAAAAAAAACATTTTTCTAAGAGTCTGGCTAAGTAGCACATGTTACTTTGCAAGAACCAAAATTTTGTGTGCCATTCTTACTTCATGTTATCTTGCAAGACAAAAGGATTTTACCAAATAAATGAGTCTAACATATACTATTTATTATTTTTTATAAAATCATGTCATTTTATCCTAAACATTATACTCTTGCATGTATGATAAACATGGTCTAAATTTTCAGTTCCCTAAAATTAAAGAAATGTTCTGGAAAACATCATCTTTTAAGAAGTTAAACTAATGAATTTTTTTTTTAAAGGGACATGCATCAATCTATAAAAGTAGTCCCTTCCTTAGGAAAAAAAACTATTTGTTGTTTGGGTAATATTCAAGACTAAAATGAACAAATTGTGGCTCCAAACATGGAATATGAGGAAAAATAATAGCTATTGAATAATTATTTGTAATAACACCTGACTGTCTGAAACATTAAGTTGGTATGAGTTAAGAAAATAAGCTGCCTTCAGGATGTAAAAAAAAAAAAAAAAAAAAAAAAAAAAGACTTGAAGAAGGAAATACACCACTAGTGTGTCTTCAGCTCTGTCAAAGAGAGAGGGGACCAACCCTAAAAAATGAACCAGAATATTCTGATTAACTTGGTAGAGAATAGTCATGAGGGCTGGAAAAATCAGCTTAATGACTGAAGTCATTTTACTCCCTAGCTCTGACTTAAAGTGGTCCAACTTTTTCACAGTAAAATGATCGACTATTTTAATTTTTCTACAGAAGTGACAATGCAATTCAAACCAGTTCAACTAGTGTCTTTTCATTCTTATACTAGGCAAAGTGAACAGCGCTAGGCTTTTAAAAATAAGTAGGTTCTGGGGTGCCTGGGTGGCTCAGTCAGTTAAGTGTCCGACTTCAGCTCAGGTCACGATCTCGAGGTCCGTGATTGCAAGCCCCGCATCGGGCTCTGGGCTGATGGCTCAGAGCCTGGAGCCGGCTTCCGATTCTGTGTCTCCCTCTCCCTCTGCCCCTCCCCCATTCACGCTCTGTCTCTCCATCTCAAAAATAAACTTTAAAAAAAAATAAGTAAATAAAATAAAAAATAAAAATAAGTAGGTTCTATTATTGGTCTTTTAAAAAGGAGCTCCCAATTTGGTGCTAGCTAACAGCAATCTGGAATGTAACTAATATGTGATGAGTGATGAGTGCTCATGGATAAGGTGCTGTGGGAGCACACAGGCTGCATCAATTACTTCTGCTTCAAGCGTGGAGAAATATTTTACAGATAAGGTCATAAGTTAACTTACCATTGTTTTTAGAATATAAGGAAGCCTTTTCAAAACGGCAACAACAGGAAATTTTAGGTTATGATTAGGCAAATAATAAAACAAAAAAGAATTACCATAAGTAAAAGAGTACACCAACATTCTCATACACTGCTAGATGCATTATAAATTTGTACAACCCTTCTTGAGTATAAATTTGGAAAGGTGAAAACTTTAAAACTATCTTATTCATTTTTATGACTCCACAACCCTAACTAAAATATGTGCACAAAGATTTAATTCTACCACTCTTGTTCCATTTAAATGGTAAAAAACTGGACATGACCTTGGTGTGCAGGGACAGTTTGAGGAAATTAATTTGCACACATGGGATCATGTGCAAAGCCAGCAATGAAAACCATGCAACAGAATTAAATTGTTTTACATACAAATATGCTCAGATATAATCTTAATTAAAAAAACTGGTAATGTTTACTTTTGAGGGGGGGGGATGGGCAAAGAGAGAGAGGGAGACACAGAATCTGAAGCAGGTTCCAGGCTCTGAGCTGTCGGCACAGAGCTTGATACAGGGCTGGAACCCATGGACCACAAGATCATGACTTGACATCACTGGACACTTACCTGACTGAGCCACCCAGATGCCTTAATCTTGATTTTTTTTTAAGTTTATTTATTTTGAGAGAGAGTTCAGGTGCATGTGCACAAGTGAGGGAGGGGAAGAGAGAGAAGGTAGAGAGAGAATCCAAAGCCAACCCCGCACTGTTAGTGTGAAGTCAAATGCGGGGCTCCATCCCATGAACTGTGAGATCGTGACCTGAGCCAAAATCAAGAATCAGACACTTAACCAACTGAACACCCAGGTGTTCCTTATAATCTTGATATTTTTTAGAGAATAATTGAATATATACACAGTAATTATATTTTGCCTATGGCTGGAGAGAACATGATTATTACATTCCTTTGTTCCTCTAAATATTTGAATTTTTCTTCATTGACCAAATATATTTTGTTTACTATTAATAAGCTTAAAGCAATTATAACACCCTATTACTCAAGAGATAAAAAACTTAATCAAATACTCACAGAAGATTAAAGACACATATAGCATAATATGGCCATTTGTTGGCTAATAATTATGAAACAGTTCATTAAATAAAAGATGTTTGTGAGAAAAAAATAATGAATTAAGAAATAATTTTTAAAACTTAAGAAAAAATGGTAATAGAAAAAAAAAAGACAGAAATAAATACTTTTGGCCTAGAAGATTTACATTTTTTTCCTCATATACTCCATGGTTTTGGAATTTCTGTTCTTTCTAAGCACAGAAAAAGTTGGAATAACTGCCACCCGATTTCATAATGGTAACATAACTTTGGTAACAAAATCTGCCAAACTTAACAAAATACCCAAAATGAAAAGCAATAACATTTTGAATATCTATGCAAAATCCTAAATATAATAATGGAAATAAGATTCACTGATGACTTATAACAGTATTATATCATAATAAAATATAATATATTAGGAATATGGAAGGAAAACTTATTATTTTTAAGTCTGTTAATTTCAGTGTTGCCTAAAGCGGAGGAAGCCAACAACAGATACTATTCAGGGTTACCTAGACATTGACAATGGCATATAACAGGCTGGATGAATAAACTTTCAATCCAACACTCTTCCCCTTTACTTGGTTCTATTTTTCTGTTATTTGCAATCAAATAAACTAACAATGGTAAGTTGAATATGCCCTCTCTACCATGAAAATTTTGCCCTTTTGACACTGTGCTAGCTCTGAGATCTGAGAGGGTCCTTGGTGGATTTAAGATTCCTGGACAGAAGTGAGGCTCTGCAAGATGACTGCTCTGAATCGCTAACATGTTGTACATGATCGCCTGCTTCCTACTGAGAGTCATCTGAAATAATGCAATAATACATTTCATCAACAAGTAACAGGAAAAAAACAACCTAGAAATTACAAACAAAACATTTCACAACTACTAATATCAGAAGTTTAATCTAGCCTTATTTTCTAAAGAGTATTTTTTGTCTCGCATTCCATGATAGTTGCATTAAGATCTTTCCATATGCCTTACATCATAAAGACTTGTAAGCGTCTGACTAAATAAACCTTTCTTTCAAATAAACCTAAGTCCACAAAAAGTACCTTTCTCCTGATGCTCTTATAGCATCAGGTGTCTGTTACTGAGAAGTGAGAGGTATTAATCTCAACCTTTCCCTGAACCTGACATTTCTACTAGTCCAAATTCTCCTTTTCTTCCTACCCACCAGTGAATTGGTAACATAAAACCACTTCCATCTGCTGGAAAGTATGAATTTTTTTTCACTTTCCTATTGATGTCTCTTCTAGAAACCAATGAAATTTTCTCTTTTTTTCTGCTTCTTTCCCCCCTAGTTTTATTGAGATATAATTAACATACAGCATTATTAAGGTGTAAAGCATAGTGCTTTAATTTACATATATTGTGAAATGATTACTACATGAGTTTAATTAATATCCATCATCTCATATAAAATCAAAATAATTTTTTTCCTTGTATGAAAACTCTTAGGATTTATACTCTTAACAACTTTCAAACATATCATACAGTAGTGTTAACTATAATCATCATATTGTGCATTATATCCCTAGCACATACTTATCTTATAACTAGAACATTGTACATTTTTCCAACTTCATCCAGTTCCAACTTCTTCTACCCTCCAGCTGTGGTAACCACAAATCTGATCTCTTTCTCTATTATTATTTTTTTTTTTTAGATTCCACAGAAACGTGTTTGTCTTTTTCTACCTTACTTATTTTACTTGGCATAATGTACTCAAGAACCATCCATATGGTCACAGATGACAGGATTTCTTCACTTTTATGGCTAAATAATATTCCAATCCCTCTATATATCACATTTTCCTTGTCCATTCATTTGCCAATGGATATTTAGGTTGTTTTCATGTCTGGATTATTGTCAATAGTGCCACAATGAACACAGAGGTGCAAATATCTCTTGGAGAGTGTTTTTGTTTTCTTGGACATAAAACAAGAAAGGATGATTCCTGGATCATATGGCAGTTCTAGTTTTAATATTTTGAAAAACCTCCATATTGTTTTCTATCCATAGTGGCTGCACAAGATTACAGTCCCTCCAACAGGGCAAAAAGGTTCTCATTGCTCCATATTCTTGCAAACATTTGTTAATCTCTTATGTTTTTGATGACAGCCATTTGTACTTTCCTATGTGTTGCACTAAGATTTAATTTTTAAGATATATTTTTTATTAGAGCTTAAACTGTACTAAAAAAAACTTTTTGTATTATAAAAATTCGCATGGCCATTTAATAAATATCTTAATTACCAAGCATATATTCCTAATACTTTATGTTAAATTATCTTTCTAATGTCATTCAAAACCCATATTGAGAAGAAATTTTAAAGTCAGAAATCTTGGAATTAAGTGACTATTCTGACATTTCTTCTTTTGCAACCCTCAGTATATTCATTTAAAACTACCTTTAGGAATTACTATGCAATAAAAAATGAAACTCTCTCTCTCTCTCTATATAGAAATTTCAAGACATAATCTATCACCTACTTACCACTAAGTAATTATTCAAAAGTTATCAGCTCAATTCTTAGTACATCAAACAAACAGCAAATCAGGATAATACAAATTCAAGTTCACAGTGCAATTGTGACATTTACATGTGGCTATGCATGTAGTTGGTATGGTGATCCTACATCAGTAGGTGAGGTTAAACATCAGGGTGACACATTAACTTCTCTTAAATTGATTTTGTGGGATGATGAAAACAATTGTGTGTTATTGTTATATATTTCTGGAAAGATGGACTCTTGACACCAGGTAAATCGGATTACTTTTTACTCTGTGTTCTGTAGCATTTATGTATCTAGTCAGTACTGTATTTGTTTACCTCTATTAACATGCTTTGAAACTGGTTCCACTATTTCACTTTATAAATATCTATTAAATTCCAGTAATGTTGGGCAGTGCTGTAGTGAAGGCATAAAAATAAATGACTGCTCTTTCAGAATTTTCAATTAAGCAAAAAATGTTTATATGGTTAGTAATTTATATAGTAGTCTCTGATACAATGCAGTAGAAATTCATTTTATATCTATATTTAGAATGTTATGCATAAGTCCCAATAATTAATTTATTAATTCAATAAATATTAAATAATCTTTTATTATGTACTGAACACTATTCTAGGTACTCAGTATACAGCAGTGAATCAAACAGGCAAAAACCGCCATTTAGGAGCTTATAGTCTAGTGGGGAGACACAAAAAACAAATGAATAAACTAATAAATGAATGAATGAAATAATAACTTAATAAATAAATGAAATCTTGTGTTAGGCCAAAGAGTAAAAGTGCTGTGAAGTAAACTTAAACTATAATTTGTATACAGGGATTTTGGGAGTTGGGAAGAGGTTAGTTTCATTTTCAACAGTAAGATTAGTTAAGGCATCCCTGAGAAGTTAAAACTTAAGTAAAAACCTACAAGAGGTAAGCCATACTTTTCTTGGCAGGGGAGATTATTCTAGGTAGCAAAATGTTTAAATGAAATGTCTTGAGGCAGGAACATAACATTCCAAATGAAGAAACAGCAAAAAGTCCAGGTTAGCTGAAACAGAATAATATAAGGCAAGACTAGCAGAGGATGACTCAAGAGATGTAATGGGGCCCAGACATGCAGGAATTTGTAAGTCTTTGTGATGGCTTTGGCTTTTATTCTGAGAGCCATGGAAGCCATCTGGAGAGCTTGAGCAGATGAGTGACCTGATGTGGCTTACAGCTTAATAGGATTACTCTTGCTGCTATGTACTAAATGGGCCACAGGGAGGCAGATGTGAAAGCAAGGACACCAGTTAGAGGGCTACCGCAAAACTCTAGGTAAGAGATGATCATGGCTTGAAACCTGGTGAAATAAAGACATGTACTCAGAAATGTGAAATGTTTTCAAGATATAGCTGACAGTACTGACAGATGTATTAGTTATGGGATTCGAGACAAAGATGAAAGTCAAGGTAGTATCTAAGACAACTACTTTGATCTAAGAAGAATGGTGTATTCATATATACACATATATATTTATATACACACACATATATATATATATACATACTTTAAAAGACTGTGTATGTATATATATGTATATGTGTGTATATATATGTGTATATATATATATATGTGTATATATATATACACACACATATATATATATATATTTAAAAGACTGTGGGAAGATTAAAGTTGTATATAAAACCAGTACACCTTTGCCTGTGTCAAGTTTGTGATGTCAATTACATATTTTAGTGGAGCGGAGTATAAAACTGTGGAGTTCAGTCGAGGGTAAATGGCAGAAATTGGAAATCCTGATACTACATAGTGGTTTCTTTTTACATCTATCTATCTATCTATCTATCTATCTATCTCTCAAGGGTTAGGGCAGAGAATGAGAAGAATATAAAGTACTGTAACTTTTAGAGATCAGGGAAATAAGTTGCATTAGTGAAGTAGACTGAATGGAATTAACACTGAGGTAGAAAAACATATATATATATATATATATTTTTTTTTTTTACTAAAGCCAAGTGAAGAAAGTACTTTCCAAAAGACAGGGCATCAATAAATTTTCACTGATAGATTGATTTACTGGAAAGAAATCCATAGATTATAAGTATGTAGTTATCTATTATTAAATATTCATAGATAATACGTGCTATGTTCAAGATGGGTATGCCAGGAGGTACAAATTTAAGTTATGTACAACATAGCTAAAATGATACCTTATTTAATTTTCCATTATTCACAAATTATCAACAGGGATACATTTTATCTATCTTTTTTCTTTAATGAAAAAGTAACATGTTTTAACATGTTTATAGGTTACAGTACATTCTCTGAAATATATTTAAATTCAAATTTTTAATGAAGCAAAATATATAATATTTTTTAAAGATATTAATTGCTCTATAGCTGTACTATATAGTAATATAGTTTAATAATAGGTCATGATAAAATCTCTTCCCTCCGGAAAAATAACCATGAACAAAACTTTCCTTTTAGTCTTCAGTTACTGTGCACTCAAATGTTTATAAGTAAATAAAAATCCATATTTTCTCAGTTTTATTAATCCAGCTTTGCTATACCAATTCAAACTTGCAAGAAACAATAATAGCAATTTCTTTTCTTTAAGGCTACAATTCTAAGGCTAAAATTCTATATCTGCTAGACAATACAATCCAGAGAAGAAGTTGTCAGAAATATATTTATACAATATCATATAAGAAGATATGAACTTGAATAAAAAGATATGTATTAAACAGAAACTGAATAAGATGTAGAAATATTTTTGCCTAAAAAGTTAAATTTGTATTTTCTCTTAATTGTGCATATTATCTCCATAGAATTCCTTAGAAACCCTTGAAATGTATATACGTTTAATCTACAGGCTACAATAGCATAGTATAATAAACTGGACGAATGAGTGGTACCCCAACCATCCTAAGAAGTGCAAACATCTATATTTAATTTCCTGAAATTACCCTGAGAAGCTCTTATAAATATAAAATATTTTAAAATACATTGCTATGAAAAAAATACCATAAAATCAATAACTTTCTATGATTCTAATTAAATACAAATATTGAAAAAAATACTTTGGAGATAATATTCTGCAACATAATGTTGATTGGTGGACTTTAGGCAGAAGACTATAGTATTAAATTTTCTATTTAATTTATAAGTAGAACTTATAGTAGAACAAACTTAGAAAACTGTATATATAATTTCTTGCATCATCCAGACACAAATGCTTTCCAAATTTACATTTTGAACTAATGGGAGGGTATTTTACAAAACTTTATATAGAGAGCTAGCAGGGAAATTGATTCCTCAATCATACCAAATATTGCCAATCTCAGGTAACTCCAGGAGGGATCTTTTCTCACATATGCAATGATGGTAAAACTCTGATGAGCCCCTAGTGTGGGAGATGTGTGTCCTAGATTTCTATTTCCTACTTAGAAATCAACTGACCTGAACCTGAGTGAGCACATGCTCTTGTAACCACATGCCTAATGCCATTTGCCTTGATGATGCTTTAAATTTCATTACCCAGGATACTTCGTAATATGACTCATAACACTATCTTTCTGTAATGTGTAATTCTGAGAGCAATCCGAGATAGCTTATTTCCTCATATGCTCAGTAAGTAATGCAAAGAATCGCATTAGAAACATAAAGCAATGTACTCTTTGTTTATAATGTATCACTCTACAAATAGTCATGAAAAGGAATATTAAATTGGTGCAAGGTAAAACAAACCCAGCAAGAGAAACTTAAAATTAAAACTCGTGGTCAGTTCATTATTAGAAGGATCACAAAGTCTTTATACAAATCTACTTTCATACTTAATCTTTGTAGAAAAATATAATTTAATCAAACACTGATAAGAAAGACATATTATTTGTAATCTTAATATTGATGTTTAGCACCTTGAACAAAATTCTTTCTGGTATGCCCCCAAGTTAGAACTTCATTATACTTGATGTTTGCAAATTTCTTTATTTAAAAAAAATGTAATGTTTCATTTATTTTTGAGAAAGAGAGAGAGAGAGAGAGAGGGAGAGAACGAGTGGGGGAGGGGCAGAGAGAGAGGGAGACAGAATCTGAGGCAGGCTCCAGGCTCTGAGCTGTCAGCACAGAGCCCAATGCAGGGCTCAAACTTGTGTACCACGAGATCATGACCTGAGCTGAAGTTGGATGCTTAACTGAGCCACCCAGGTGTCCCTATTTATTTTTTTACCTTGCATTCTCTGACAAAAAAAAAAAAAAAAAAAAAAAAAAATTAATGGCTAAAGAGCACTTTATTATTTGCGACTGGAGAGGTTCAACATACTTAACATACAAATAAGCTAGGGACCCTGCTATTTGCTAAATCAGGATAGCCATGGGCTATAAACAACCAATATGCTTAGTCAGCCAAATAGCTGTGTATCAGAAAGCATTATAGAGCTATAAATACTTCCTAATCAATGTCAGCCACCTTTACAAATTTTCTTAGGGGGAGTTTTTTTTTCAATATTAAAATATAAAGCAATGTTTCAAAGCACTGAATTGTTATTAATAAGACATGGGTATTGGCAGTGTATATGGCCAAATGATATAATTTAAACATGTTAATGTTTATTTTAGTTGTTTTATAGTCTTCTTATATTAAAAAAACCATAATAATTCATAAATTATAGTAGTAGTGGTGAAAATCAATTGAGTAATCTATTTATATTAGTAAATATACCATACAATGGAGAAGAACACAAACTCAAAACTTGTTTCAAAGAGTCATGCTGCATATGTTGATAAAATAAATTAAATTTCCAATTATGTGACATTTTTCAAAGTCAGGCAAAAATAAAGGATTTAAATGTCAGCGCAATACTTGAATTCAGTTAAATCTTTATTCAAAATAAATCATATTTCTTTCCTTTCATTATAAATAGCAGTTAGTTAATATGTTCTTACGGGAATTTAGAGTAAAATAAATTTGGGAACTGACACAATAAATGTGTAGATAAGTAACTTGGAAAAAAATCAATAAAATTCTTTGTGACAATAATGTTACTACATTAAATTTATAGCAGCTGGTTAAACAATACACATCCTCCTCCATACTTCTAAGTTTTGCTCCAGGATATTTTTTATAGACTATATTATTTCATGGTAGAATTGTAAAGAGGCAGTTAAAATAATTTTTGTGAACATTCAGTGCACCTTCAAGAAAGATTCTATTTTGAAGATCTCTCCAAATAATAGCTTACTTAAATATATCAGAAACAGTTTTTCTCTAGGGCATATGTAGGTTTTCTCCATGGGCAATTCTAAAATAGAATGTTTTTACCCAAAAGGGAGCCTCCTACAGGGAATGTTAACCTTTTAAAGATATAATCAAGATCAAACTTGATATAAGAGAATCACTGAGCATTGATATCTATTTTTAAATCATCCCCCTTTCCACCCGACTTACTCAAATATATACACATGTATATGTATAAATATATATGTATATACATCTATACATGTTCCTCCTAGTTTACATTATTAGCCACTTTTTTCAAGTTTAAAATATTAAATTTTACACTATTATTCTATGGTCATGAAACATAAATACAAACAGCATAATAAAACCTGTCACCGATCATAATGTAGTAATACTGCTGAACATGCCATGGTTAGTTATACTTTTCAGTATCCTTTCTTAAGTGGACAAAAAGAGAAAACCAGACTCAACTTTGTCACCTGGAAATCTGTGCTTTACCTTACCTGCCAGTTTAATGATCTTATTAATGACTATTAGTGGTTTGACATCTACAGAAGGATCAAATTCATGGTTTATATCTAGCAGATGTATAATACTATATGTATGCATTTCTGTTTTATAATATCAAATTTATTTTTAATTACTTATATGAATGATTTGATTTTAATTTTATATTTACACCCACTCGGCCTAATTTTTTTTTGGAGGGAGGTATCACATTATTCTAATTTAAATGTTCAAAAAATTGGCAAAATAGTCTTATTTAACAGCTTAACCTAATTATTATATTTATATTCATATATTAAAATCACATATAATTATTTTCTAATATGAAAATTGCAAGGTCAGTAGAGAACATCTGAAGAACAAGTACAAGAAAAACATTTATAATTTTGTTATCTAAAAATACAATACACCAAGTACTATACTTAAATGTATATAAAAATCTAGTTTCAATCCTTTGAATGGGCTTATAGATGCATCAATAATTGTATATATTGCATATATATCCTGTGTGTTCTATGAAGGGGTTTTATATTTAACTGTATGATATCTATCTATCTATCTATCTATATAGATATAGATATATGTATATATATGTGTTATATGTATAGATAGATATAACTGTGTATTATATATATCCACTACATGTTTGTAGATATGTATTTTGAAAATGATATAATGCTCTATTAATTTACAATCTTTTCTTTACCTTGTATTTAAAAATGAGCATTTTGGGGTGACTGGGTGGCTCAGCTGGTTTAGCGACCAACTTTGCCTCAAGTCACGATCTCACCATTTGTGGGTTTGAGCCTCGCATAGGGCTCGCTGCTGTCAGCACAGAGCCCACCTCAGATCCTCTGTCCCACCCCTCCCGCCCTTGCTCTACTCGTGTGCTCTCTCTCAAAAATAAATAAAACATTAAAAAAAATAAAAATGAGCACTTTCTTTTCTTTTCTTTTTTCAATGCTTATTTATTTATTTTGAGAGGGAGATTGGGGGAGGGACAGAGAGAGAGAGGGAGAGATAGAATCCCAAGCAGGCTCTGTAGTGTCAGCACAGAACCCAGTGACAGGCTGGAACTCACAAACCATGAGATCATGACCTGAGCCAAAATCAGCAGTCAGGTGCTTAACGCACAGAGCCACCCAGTTGTCCCCAAAAATAGTATTTTCAATTAGTAAAATGTCTTTCATAACATAAGATAATATACCACTTAATTAAATGGAAGGAAACTAATTTACATAAACATTTCTTAATTGCTTGATAGAATTTTTATAACAAGTTTTTCTGTGTATAGATCATTGAACACATGTTTTATTATTTCATAGGCATGTAATTAGTGAATCAAAATTTGTATAAAATTTTAAAATAGGTGATATGCCTTAGAAATGAAGACAAGGGAACATCTAGCAGAGATCCTTAACATGAAGAGGGATAAGTCAAAGATGATGCTTCGATATCTAGCTTACTTAACTCAATTAATAAGATGATTGTCAATGAATTAAATAATAGACTATAATCCTGTAATCTTTTTATCATTGATCAAATTACACCCTCATTATTCACTCTGGCAACAAATATAGAGAAATTTAATTATACTGATAATATTATTATGTTATCATTAAAGTGACCTATAAGTTGCAAAAGCAGCCTACATTTTAAAATATGAACTCAGATCATATATACACATACACATATATATGTGTACATATATATATATATACACATACATATATGTACACATATATATGTATATATATGATCTGACACATATATATGTATATATATGTACATATACATGTGCATATATATACATATATATGTATACCTATCAACAAATGAACTCAAATTATATATATATATATATATACACACACACACACCTATCAACAAATGAGAAGACATATAATAATTTTTTAAAGAATACATTGAAAAAAATTGCTATAATGTTTTTATCTGTCCAAAGGGCAAAAGTAGTATCCCTGTTAATCTGAGTAAACAAAGGAGTAGGTAAACAAGTAATTTTAAATACTGCGGTAAATGGAAATAGATGTGACTTCTTTGCAGAGTATTAAGGCAATTCTTTTAACAGTGCATGTTCTCTTTGACAAAGCAACTACACCTCTGGGGATATATCCTACATGTAGATCACATGTGAATATCAACTTATGAAACAATAGGTTAAATGTTTTATTTAATATATTCCTATTTTCTGAACCAAATTGTAATAACCCAACATCCTAAAGCCTGCTGCTTCACAGCCTAGCTTAAACATGGCAAGAAATTGTGAAATCAGCTCTCCTGGGACAGCCTATCCGTTTTCTGAGCTATAAAGGAACATGCTAAGATTTTATTGAGTGATTCAGGAGGCAAGTGATGAGGGTAACGTCAATGAGAATTTGAGAAGACTTCAGTATGCCAATATAGTCTGTACTTCCTCCATGTGAGGAGAGAAGGGAAAACAGTATACCACCTTGCTCAAGCTAAGTGACATGGCTTCAATAAACTTCTAAGATTGCTTGACACCTTTATTGTGTAGTTTAAGGAACATGCTGTCTGGTGCCTCAATTACACCTGACTGAAGAAAATGTTTTCATTGTAGCTGGCCCTACCTGTAGCATAGCAAAGAAACAGGGGGTATATTGAAGCTTCAATTCCAGAAGTGTACAAATTTCCCAGGGACAGATGTTGGCTCCATAACACTACTTCTGGAATTTTGAAATGACATTTGTGAAGGGGTGTGCTGTTGGAAACCCCAAAGTAGGGGAGAGTTTTAAGTTGCCAGATAGAGACGTCATTGTCCATGGCAAATATTCTACAGATGAAGGATCCTCAGCAATATGAGGTAAGGTATGATTTAAAGAACCCAGAAAACTATGATAAAAGAGAAAGAATCAGCATTGGATTCTGCCACATACACAGCATTAGGATTAAATTAAGCATCAGATTACAATTTTACCTGTCAAAATTCTTATAACTTTTTTTCTACCAGTCAAATAAGATATTGGTGATGTTTTATCTTTCTCCTTTTCTCAATACCCCCGAGCTGGAAGGGCCTCAAACTGTAGCTATTAAATGGAAAAGTAAGAGAATTATGATTTTTTCTTATCAACTCATTTCACTGCAGGTTTTCCAGTTGAGATAGGCTGAAACAGGAGAGGTAAAGAAATTATTTAACTGAACATTGTTAGGTTGTCTACTTTAAATGATGGGAAAACATTTGATTACATGAGCATGACAGAAAATACAGGACTGCACAAGTGTTTACCCAGTTCACAGAACATGTGAAGGGGCAATCAGTCAAAAGAATGGCCAGTTTATTCACTACAAACTGGACTGAGGTTTGTCCAAATATTTTCATTGCTGCGTGGTTTTTATTAACAAAGGATAAAGCCTTAACTGCTCCCAAGTAGAAAACTGGTTAATGAAAGTACACTATAGCTTTAAAAAGAATTCATGAGAAATGTTGGTAGATTTTCCTTGGGACAAAATAAAGCCATCCAGACAACATGCTGTTAAATGCAGGAAGGTACAGACATAACTGAAGAGTGTTGCTAATTATACATTCTTCATTCCATACTTTTTAACTAAATGTTTCTGAAACTGCCTGTACAGATGAGTTTCTTTAGGTATTAACTAACTTTTTTCTTCATCAGGATGATCTGCTTTGTTAGGGATAATTTTATTTTTATTAGCTTTCACTGTGCTAGTGAGCTCCTGTTATATTACATTAATAACAAGCTTAAATATCTTAGTTGCTTCCCACAAGAGAGACTTATTATTTGCTCCTCCTACATATCTTCATGGCTTACCTGAAGTTCTTCTCTTTATTCAAGGACAATTAAATAACCCCAGCCTGGGGAAAGATGGCCTCATGACCAATAAGAGCCATGATTCAACTCTGAAACACTCTTCTCAGAGGTGGCAGGCATATTTCACTCTCGCTCAGATTTTACTGACCAAAGAGTCACATAGGAAATTCTGATGTTTATAGAACAAAGAAATGAAATACTTTTCCTGGGAGGGGAAGTAAATAATAAGGACTAATAATAATTTTATCATAATATGTGATTTAGTTTTTTTTGTTTGTTTTTTTCCCCTCTTGGGGCACTTGGGTGGTTCAGTCATTAAGTGTCTGACTCTTGGTTTTGGCTAAGGTCATGATCTCATGGTTTATGAGCTCAAGTCCTGCGTCAGGATCCCTACTTGGGATTCTCTCTCTCTCTCCCTCTCTCTGTCCCTCCCCTGCTCACACTCTTCCTCTCTCTCAAAATAATAAACATTAAAAATTAAAAAAAAACAAAAAAGAATATTTTGTTCTTTTAATGAAATGCCATAAAATCATGTCTAAATTGGGGAATTTTAAAAACACAACAAAGCCGTTTGTTTGTTTTTTTTAATGAAAACACCTATATACCCAACATTTAGATTCTATCAAGATTTTCCTTTAAAATTTGATTTTTTGGTAACTTTTTGAGGTCTATAAAGCCCTATCCCATATATTGTAAGTAAACAGTTGTAGGTATTATACTGTTCATTTTAAAAATAAAGAAACTGGGGGTTAAGTTTGGAGATACCACTTCACACCTGTCAGACTGGCTAAAATTAACAACTCAGGAAACAACAGATATGACAAGGATGCGGAGAAAGGGGAACACTTTTGCACTGTTGGTGGGAAGGCAAACTAGTGCAGCCACTCTGGAAAACAGTATGGAGGTTCCTCAAAAAATTAAAAACAGAACTACACTACAACCCAGCAATTGCACTACTAGGTATTTGTCCAAAGGATACAAAAAATGCTGATTTGAAGGGGCACATGCACCCCAATGTTTATAGTAGCACTATTGACAATAGCCAAAATATGGAAAGAGCCAAAATGTCATCCATCAACTGATGAATGGATAAAGAAGATGTGGTATATGTATACAATGGAATACTTTTCGGTGATCAAAAAGAATGAAATCTTGGGGTTCCTGGGTGGCTAAGTCTGTGCTGACAGCTCAGAGCCTGGAGCCTGCTTCAGATTCTGTGTCTCCCTCCCTCTCTGCCCTTCCTCCACTCATGCTCTATCTCTCTCTGTCTCTCAAAAACAAATAAATGTTAAAAAAAAAAAACAGTTTTTTTAAAAAGGATGAAATCTTGTCACTTGCAACAACATGAATGGA
This sequence comes from Panthera uncia, assembly GCF_023721935.1. Classification (NCBI taxonomy): domain Eukaryota; kingdom Metazoa; phylum Chordata; class Mammalia; order Carnivora; family Felidae; genus Panthera; species Panthera uncia. The sequence goes on from NW_026057578.1 coordinate 91,359,624, forward strand.
ACTAAACTGTATCACCCTAAGCAAAATAAATCAGAGAAAGACAAATACCACATGATTTCATTCATATGTGGAATTTAAGAAACACAACAGATGAACATAGGGGAAGGGAAGGAAAAGTAAGATAAAAACAGAGAGGGAGGCAAACTATAAGAGACTCTTAAAGACAGAACAAACTGAGGGGTGCTGAGTAGGGGGATGGGTTAAATGGGTGATGGACATCAAGAAGGGCACTTGTTAGAAAGAACACTGAGTGTTATATGTAAGTTATGAATCACTGGGTTCTACTCTGGAAAACCAATACTACACTGTATGTTAACTAACTTGAATGTGAAAAAATAAATTTAAATAAATAAATAAATACATACATACATACATACAAGGAAACTGAGGTTCAGAGCCACTTGTTAGGTCCACTTACAACTTCAGTGCCAAGCTGACCTTGGCTGTACATGGTTTTCTTCCAGGAAGCTTTAAAAATATTGATGCCTGGATCCCATCACGAGATTTTTATTTACATATATATTCATCTGTTGATGGACATTATATATCAGGTATATATGTCTATAAATAACAAGTGATAATATACTTATATTTAATATATAAAATAATATTTAATGTGTTTAATAAACATATTTTATAATCATAATATATTATTGTAAATAATATATATACACATATATATGTATATGTGTATATATACATATATATGTATATATACACATATATATTGAGGGGTAAAGAAAATAATGTAAAATTTACTATCTTAACCATTTTTAAGTATACGGTTCAGTAGTTTTAGATATATTCACATTATTGTGAAACAGGTCTCCAGAACTTTCTTCTTGCAAATCTGAAACTCTATAACCATTAGACAACAAACTTCCCTCTCCATGAGCCCCCTTAATCACCATTATACTTTCTGTTTCTATAAATTTGACTACTTTAGGTATGTCATATAAGTGGAATCATATAGTATTTGCCTTTTATGAGTGGTTTATTTCACTTACCATAATGTCCTTGGGTTCATCTAGGTTGTAGCACGTGATAGTATTTCCTTTCTTTTTTTTTTAATTTTTTAATGTTTATTTATTTTTGAGAGAGAGAGAGAGAGAGAGAGAGAGAGAGACAGAGTACAAGTGGTAGAGGGACATAGAGAAAGGGAGACACAGAATCCAAAGCAGGCTCCAGGCTCCAAGCAGTCAGCACAGAGCCTGATGCGGGGCTTGAACTCATGGACTTTGAGATCATGACCTGAGCCGAAGTTGGATGCTTAACCGACTGAGCCACCCAGGTGCCCCTCCTTTCTTTTTAAGGCTCAATAATATTCCATTGTATATGTGAACCACATTTTGTTTATCCATTCATCTGTTGATGGACATTAGGGTTACTTCCACATTTGGGTATTGTGAATAGTGGTCCTATGATCATGAGTGTACAAATAATCTCTGTGAGATAAAAACTTATAGTTTTGTTGATTTGTCTATTTTTTTAATTCTCTATTTTATTTATCCCTGCTCCAATCTTAATTATTTCCTTTCTTCTGCTACCTTTGGATTTAGTTTATATCCTTTTTTAAGTTTCTTGAGGTGTAAAGTTAGGTTACTGAATTTGGATCCTTCTTTTTTTAATGTACACATTTAAAACTTTAAACCTCCTTCATAGTACAGCTTTCACTGTATTCCATGATTTGGTTTCATTTTTCTGAAGGCATTTCCTGATTTCCCTTTAGACTTCTTTGACACATTAGTTATTTCAGAGTGTGTTGTTGAATTTCCACATGTTTGTGGATTTTTTTTAGTTTTATTTCATCAGAAAAATTACTTAGTATGATCTTAACCTTCTTGATTTCTTTAGACTTATTCTGTGTCTTAACATATGGTCAATCCTGGACAATGTCCCATGTGCACTTGAAAACAATGTACACTTTAAAAAAATTTTTTAAGGCTTATTTATTTTTGAGAGAGAGAGAGAGAGAGAGAGCATGAGTGCAGGAGGGAAAGAGAGAGAGGGGGAAACACAAACTCTGAAGCAGGCTCCAGGCTATAAGCTGTCAGCACAAAGCCTGATGCAGACCTTCTCCAAAAAAGATAAAAGCATGGACAAATGTATTAATCTGTAATATTATAATTTTGTTGCATAAAATTTAAATGGCAAAAACAAAAATAATCTATGTTAGTGAGTAAACAATATATGAAGATATAATTAGCCATATCAATAACACAAAGTGTTATTGATGCAGAGCTTGAACCTGTGAACCGTGAGCTCATCATGACCTGAGCTGAAGTCGGACACTTAACCCACTGAGCCACCCAGGCACACCCAAAATAATGTACATTTTGATGTTCATTGGGGTGTTCTATATATTTCTGTTAGGTCCATTTGATCCATAGTATTGTTCAACTCCTGTATTTCCTTACTGATCAGATGTCTGGTTGTTTGACCCATTATCAGAATTTGGGTATTGAAGTCTCCTACCGTTACTGTATTCCTGTCTGTTTTCCCCTCAATTCTGTCAATGTTTGCTCCATATATTTTGGAACTCTGAGGTCTTGAGCATAAATATTGATAATTCTATATCTTCTTGGTGAAGAATATATACATCATTATATAATGTTCTTTTGTCTCTTGAAAACATTTTCACATAAGTCTAATTTGTATGATATTAATATATATCACCTTGCTCTCTTTTGGTCAATTTTTGGTTTTATCCATTAAATAAAATGAGCAGTAGGCTTTACCCCTACTTATGTGAGAGCACTATCTTTTTGGTTTCTATGTTGTAAACTATCTTTTCCTTTCAACTTCAGACTATTGTTTCCTTAGATATAAAGTGAATATCTTGTAGACAGTGTATAGTTGGAAACCATTTCTTATCCATTCGGCCACTGTATGTCTTCTTATTGAGGAGTTTAACCAATTTATATGTAAAATAATTACTGATAGGAAGGGCTTGCCAGTTTGTTAGTCATTTATACTATGCCTTGTAGCCTTTTTGTGCTTTTACTCTTAGTGCCTTCTTTATTGTTTCATTGATTTTTTTTTTGTCATGATCAGCTTTGACTCCCTTCTCATTTTATTTTGTGCATATTCTGTAGAGATTTCTTTGTGATTTCCATTGAAATTACATAAAATGTCTTAAATTTATGAATATCTTAAAATGACCACATAAAAAAACTCTATGCCTTATACCTCCAACTTCCTCACTTTGTGTTATTGATACGGCTAATTATATCTTCATATATTGTTTACTCATTAACATAGATTATTTTTGTTTTTTCCATTTAAATTTTATGCAACAAAATTATAATATTACAGATTAATACATTTGTACATGCTTTTATCTTTTTTGGAGAAGGTCTTCATTTGCTTTGTGTTGCTGCCTAGCATCCTTTCATTTAAACTTAAAGGATTCTCTTTAACATTTCTTGTAGAACAAGTCTAGTGATAATGAACTTCCTCAACTTTTGTTTATCTCGTAAAGTCTCAATTTGTTCTTCAGTTGGGAAGGACAGTTTTTCCAGATACAATATTCTTGATTGACAGTTTTGTTTTTTCTTTCAGCTCTTTACCTCATCCCATTTCCTTGTGGCCTCCAAAGTGTCTGCTGAGAAATCAGTTAGTCTCTAGAGTACTCCGAGAAATATTCTGATCTGTGTGTTGTTATTAACTCAGTGTCTCTGGAGAAAGAAAGACATGGAGCTGCCTAGTCTTCCATTTTGCTAATGTCACCTTTGGGGACTTTTTGATGTGTGCATCATTCTTATTATTCAGTATGTTGAAGTTAATGCTATAATGTGGCACTCAGGTGTTCCTTTCAGGATTGACACTCTAATTCCCTCAGTTGCTAGGTGTTGGCTACTGATGGCTCAGATAGAAGTTTCTTCCTGGGAATTACCTTAGAGAATTACCTTGAACAGGTTTACATTTTCACCAGAGGGAACCAACCTCCAGTGACTGTTATATATCATAGTTCTAAGACTTCGCTGGTGCCTCAACAGGTGATGGTTCTGAAGGAGAACTGAGTTTCAGAGCTCTTCAAGGAATCAGCTGAAGCTGATCAGTCCTCTCTCTTCTCAGTCTCACTTTCCTTGTTCTCTCACAGATGTTCATGAGAGCACTCTTTAATAAACTTCCAGTATGCAAATGTCTTAGTCTTTCCCAGGGAATCTGGATGAAATAATTCAGATACATTCCTGTCTCTACCAACATGTTTCCATCTTACTTTTTATGAATCTGCAAACTGCACTGAATCTTTTTCAGTAGGTATGTGGGTGTATGTATTTGTACATGTGTGTACACAAAGTGTATTGTACTCCATGTAGAAAGCCTTTTACCCTGATCAACCCAAATATGTTGTCACAAAAGGATATTTACACATTATTCATATCTTACTTTTAATGTGTTACTTCATTAAAGTATGCAAGAAGACTCCCAAATACCCTAAATGTCATCCATCTTAATATTTCTTTCCAGCTAATTTCTATTTGATCAAATAGGATTATTTTCCCACTCATGAAATCTATTAACCTTTTAATGATACAAGTTACTGATGCTTTGGTAAACACTACAAGGTGTTAGAAATACAAACAAATTAAATCAGCAAAGTTCAAGGTAAATCTTAAACAAAACTATCCTAAACTTAATATAGATGCTGTGCCTTATTAAATAGAAAACAAATGGAGGAGTGTGAAAATTTCATCTTTTTTTTTTCATATTGTTTTATGTCGTGTGGTATTTTAAGAATTGTTAGATTTCTCTTAGAAAATGCCTTTAGGATTGCCTGGGTGGCTCAGCTGGATAAGCATCCAACTCTTGGTTTCAGCTCGGGTCATGACCTCACAGTTTGTGAGATGGAGTCCCATGTCAGGCTCTTCACTGACAATGTGGAACCTGCTTGGGATTCTCTTTCTCCCTCCCTCTGACCCTTCCCCACTTGTCACATGCTCTCTCTCTCTCTCTCTCTCTGTCTCAAAATAAATAAATAAACATTAAAAAAAGAAGATTCCTTTAAATAATGGCTATATAATTTATTTAAAATATTAAGATTTCTCTCCTTTATCAATTATCCCTCTTTATTTAACTATAAACATCATAAAGTTTAGTTCCTAAATCCAGTGCCATGGGAATGACATTCATTTCTGCATGACAATTTTCAAGACTACAAACATCAATTTGTTAAAAATTATGATGAACAGGAAATCAGACAAAGATGCAAATTGTTATTAGAATATTCATTTGAAATATACTTATTAATAATCTTAACACTGCATGCAGTATTCAAAATACAAATACTGTAATTAAATTAGCACTGTTTATGCATTTGTATTTAAAGTCTGAAATTGCAAGCAATAACCATAAAATAACATAATAAATAAATGATAATAACTAATTACCACAGAAATGGAATGAAACCGTAGTAATAATCACAGCTTTTATTGACAACAGCTCTTTTATAGCACTCCAAATGACTGGGTAATTCTACAAAGATTATTTTTACTACCAACAAAACTTTTGGTTCCACCCAGTAAATAAAGCAAGCAGTAGGCTTTCCCCTACTTACATAAGAGTACCACCATTTTTGTTTCTGTTTTGGAAACTATGTTTTGAAGCAGTGCCTACTAAACATTTTGTGACCTATACTATAGATTATAGAGGATAAAGTAATTGAAGACTACCTCAAATCACATAATTTGAAGATTTCCAAAATTAGTGCATTGCTTAGGAAATAATTTTGACTTGTTAAATTACAAGAGTAATAATCATACACACCCACACACACACAGACTCATATTTTTCCTGCTTATTCCTTCTCATCCACCACCTACTTTGCCCTTTTTAAAACCAAAAGTTAAAATTACAAAAATTTTGTAGAAGCTAGGGAAGTGCTTGCATATATGATGTAGATAGTACTCAACTAAGGGAGCACTCTATGTGATTCTTAATGAACAATTTTCCTGTGCAACATAGAGAATGTGTAGGTGGAATCCACCATTTAAAGTGGATGAAAGTTAATAAAATATGATTCTTGATGAATTGTATATTTATTTATTTTTTAATATTTTTTTATGTTTATTCATTTACTTTGAGAGAGAGAGAAAGAGCTTGAGCAGGGAAGGGTCAAAGAGAGAGAATCCCAACCAGGCTCTGTGCTGTCAGCGCAGAGCCCAATTCAGGACTGGAACTCTCGAATCGTGAGATCAGGAGCTGAGCTGAAACCAAGAGTCAGATGCTTAACTGACTGAGCCACCCAGGTGCCCCAAATGAATTGTGTATTTAAATCTGAAGAGCAAAATAATACTTCTAGAAAAATTAATAAAAAAGAATGCCTTTATTACCTCAGAGTCAGCAGTGATTCCTTAAACAGGATACAAAAATCACTGACCATAAAGAAAAAAATGGCTACAATGGATTATAGTAAAATTAAGAATTTTCTTCTTTGGGGCTTGCCTGGGTGGCTCAGTCGGTTAAGGTGCCAACTTCGGCCCCAGTCGTTATCTCACAGTTCATGAGTTCCAGCCCCATATCGGGCTCTGTGCTGATGGCTTGGATCCTGGAGCCTGCTTCAGATTCTGTGTTTCCCCCTTCTATCTGCCCCTCCCCTACTCACACTCTGTGTGTGTCTCTCCCTGTCTCAGAAATAAATAAACATGAAAAAAATGAAAAAAAAAATTTCTTCTTCAAAACATAATCTAAGAAGAATAAAGTCAAAGCACATAGTGAAAGAAGAAATAATATTTACAAAAGACAAGCAACAAAGAACCCGTCTCTGACATAAGGGAATAGGTATATGTGTGTTTTCTTATGTTACGTGTATTTATACTCAATAAAAAGACATAATAAAAAACTGAACAAGAGACTTGAGCAATCATTTTACAAAAAAGAATTTCCAAAGGTCAATAACCATGTGAACAACTCTTCGTTATTAATAGAAATCGGGTAAATGCAATGTATACTGTAATGAGCTACAACAAACATCTCTGGAGTGCTAAGAAGGATACATATTAACATTTTTTAGGGTTAACAAGAAAGTAGAGAAATAGGTGTTCACAAAACTACTCATGAGAATGTGAACTGGAACATCATTTTGGAAAATTTTTGCATTATTTATTAATGTTGAAAAGATACATATCTTATGATATTATAATTACTCTCCCAAGAATAAACTCAAGAGAATAGCATTCACATGTATGTCAAGAGATAGGAACAAACTCTTCATGTGGTATTATTCATATAAGCTCTAAACTATAATGATAAACAAACACAAAAAAATTAAAAGCAAAACAAAACAAAAGCCAAAAAGTCAAAATCCACCTACAGTGGAATTAAAAAAAAACAAAAAAACAAAACAACAACAACAAAAAACCCTGCATTCATACAGTGGGATAATGTAGTACACTGAAATAAATGAATTGAAGCTACACATAACACGTAGACGAATCTCACAACCATATAATTTTGAGTGGAAGAGCCTGGAGACAACTGTGTGATTCTATGAATACAAAGTTAAAAAAAAAAAGTAACAGCAGTAGCAAATTGCTGTGTTGGAGATCAGGGCAGTGTTTACCCTTCATGAGGAGGGAGGGCATAGTGATCCAGCACGAGTATCTGGGGATTATTTTTTCTGGTTAGTTCTGGACCTGATGGTGTTTTACTGATATTTACATACTGTGGATAATTCTTCGAATCATACACTTACAGTTGGCACCTTTCTCTGTGTTATGCTGTCTATATTTGGAGAGATTACATGGACATATGCTGAAATTTATGTTTCAAATAATGTATTTTGTGATATTAAGAATGACAGAAAAAATTACTTTCTGTTAGCCTCAAATATTCAATAAAATTCAACAGGAGAAATTATATAGGCTGTATATGCTGATGAGGATAATGTACCACCAGAAATATATAGCAAAACTAGGGGCGTCAGTCAGTTTAGCATCCGACTTCGGCTCAGGTCATGATCTCAAGGTCTGATCTCAGGTCTGATCTCAAGGCTCGTTGAGTTTGAGCTCCACATTGGGCTCTGTGCTGACAGCTTGGAGCCTGGAGCCTGCTTCAGATTCTGTGTGTCCCTCTCTCTGCTCCTCTCCTGCTCATGCTCTCTCTCTCTCTCAAAAATAAATAAACAATAATATATATATGTGTGTGTGTGTGTGTGTGTGTGTGTGTGTGTGTATATGTAGCAAAACTTTACATTCAAAATGTAAATGTGTTACACACACACACACACACACACACACACACACACACAAATGCATTACACTGATCAGAACATTTCATGACCAGGACATATTTTCAGTGTAAAAAAAAAAAAAGCTAAAATTCCATTTTAAAAATTATAAATTTCTATCTAAAAGATTTGAAAAAATTCAAAGACAGATGATACCCATTTTTGGAGGGAAAAAATGAAAAAGTGTAAATTAACATATTATTATTTTATTCTTTTTTTCTTTCAAGTTATTACTTCATTCTTTTTAAACTCAATTTTGAAATGTATTTTTTAAATTATCAAATTTTTTCCTCACGGATATGTATACAACAATGGTTTTCAGAGTGTTTTCTATAGTTGCAACTTCTGACAATAAAATGGGTTCCCACTAATAAGCAAATGAGATAATTATGTTGTATCTATATATGGGACATTGTGAAATTGATAAAATACATGAGTTAGCTCTATGAAGTTGATTTGTGAAGATTTTCACTATGTGTTATTAAGTGAGAAAAATTAAGATGTTAGTGCAAGAGATTTTTTTGGTGAAATAATTAATAAAATCTTGATATATGATAAAATTATATTAATTCCTTATAGATATGTTGATGGATATGTTGGAGTATGAATTGTATATGCAAAGATGGCCAAGTTTTCTTATTTCATTCTGCTTTTACATACTATTCTAATTTTCAATGTAAATATATTATTTGTATGATCAATTAATGTATAATCGAGGTATTTTTATTATAAGATGTGTAGTCAGGGGACACCTGAGTGACTCAGTTCATCGAACTTCCAACTTCTGACTTTGGCTCAGGTCATAATTTCAGGGTTTGTGAGATCAAGCCTCGTGTCGGGCTCTGTGCTGGCAGCATGAAGCCTGCTTGGGATCCTCTCTCTCCCTCTCTGCCCCTGCCCCCCACCCAAAATAAAGAAATAAATAGAAAAAAGTATATTAGTTAAAAACTAGAAAATTATTTTACTGAGTACAATGATGAAAATATATGAAATATAAGCAAAGCCATTTGTGATATCTACTTTTCTACATTTGTGCTCTCTTCCCATTTGTGACATCTGTGAGTTTTTATCTCCTTTTTCACAGCTCAGTTATACATTTAAAGAGATTTTTAAAGATGCATCCAAGTTTCTTCACAGTACTTGCTTTTCCAGGTTTTTAGATAAAGAGGTAAATAAAGTATATTTTTGCTAATTATTTTGACTTAATGGATTTTAACAAGATATATAAAACTTGTATAATTTTATGTTTTAAAAATATAATTCATTTATAATAAAACTTTAAGCTAAAAAATAACTATGATGATATATTTAAAGACTTTAGGGATCAGATAGATTAAAAACAAAAAAACAACAAACAAAAACAAAAAACAAAAAACAAAAAACAAAAAAACCCCACTATCTCCCTTCTTCTCCCCAGGCAGGGAATTCTTTGGTTTTGTCTGCAAATACACTAGTCAAACATCTTTTTGCACTGGCATACATAATGGTAAAGCTTTAACTGTGGGTCTGTTCAGCTTGAAAGAGCCTATATTCTACTAAATTATCTAGCAAGGTATTTGATTACTTTTATGCCACTCATTTTTGAACTGTAACTTGTTGGGCAGCATAGGTTTGAGAGACTAATGACAAAGCATTATTTCTATTTGCAATTCAAGCAAGTTTTGATTTTACTCTTTCTTCTATCATATATTGGTGTACAAGATTTTTTCCATGACATGAGTCATCTATATCAGTGGTTCTCAACCATAAACAATTTGCTCCCTAGGAGACTTTTGAAACTACCTAAAGATATTTTTGGTTGTCACAATTGTGTATGTGTGTGTGTGTGTGTGTGTGTGTGTGTGTGTGTGTGTGGTGGGGAGAGTGCTACTGGCAGCAGGTAGAGGTCAGGTATGCTGCTAAATCTACCATATACAGGATAGTTCCCTCTCCAACAAAGAATGATCAAATATCAGTATTATCAAGGGTGGGAAACCCCAATGTGTAGCCTAAATTCATATTATGTTATTTAACATCAAATTAGCAACAACAACAAAAACCCCCCACAACTATCTGCTTTACTTTATACTACAAATTTATTTTTATAGGAAATAGTTACTTGGCATAAATTTTACAATGACTGTTAACATTTAACAAGCATATCATTTGTACCATGTGCCAAACAACATTGTAAGCATTATGCAATACGGATCTCATAAAACTTAAAAAATATGTCAGGGAGTATAACTATCAACTTTTAAAAAAAGAGATAAAGGCGGTTTCAAAGGTATTAGTTCAGTTTCCCATATAACATCAATATTAAATGGAAGTGTTGAACTCATTGCCCCCAAATTTTTACTCCAAAATCAGTCTCAATCTGCTCACAGGGGAGGAGAGAATAAACTCAATAGCATATATCAGGTACTTCCCAAGTGCCACATGGAGGAAGAAATTATCAATTTAATTTATATTTAATATAACTTAATATAAATCCCCTTACTAGATGTGCATTAGCTCATTTCCCTGCACTAGGAATACACAAGCTTTATCTTATATGTGAGCATTCCCAGACTATCCAGATATCTTCCTATAAGACAGTTGGAGGGATTAGAAAATTAAGTTTATGGAATTAACAATGGGGTTTGTGGAGTACTAAAATCTACATTACACAATAAGAACATATACATATTGTACCTTTTGCTGTCTCATTAATTCTCTCTCAGTGCTCATTGCCCTGTCCCTGCTCATGGCCTTTGGCAGGACTGCTTCCTGATTAAGGAAACTCTTTTTTTCCCCTGTAATTAAGCACTCTATTAATACACATTTTTGAATATTGAGTTTTTGCGCATTAATTTCTATGATTTATAATAGGACTCATTTTCTCCCATCCCACTGTCATTAGGATAACTTATTACTATTGTTCCTTGGTTTTACATTAAAGTCGAGAACTGCACAAAATCATAAACATTTGATAGACTTTCTGTGAAATGGTGATATTCTTTCCATAGATATCCTTACAACTTATGGTTCAATTCTTCACATCTATCTTACATCTCTTACATCTATCCCCTTCTCCAGTCTTACATTTCTCTTGGCGTTTATTACTGCTTGATATCATAGTCTCTCACAATTACAATATCTGGTAAACAAGAGCAGATTCTTGACTCTTTGGTTGAAAGGTAAGTCTGGCATATAGCTCCTTGAGACTAAATATTTGTTAGAAAATCATTAAAAGAGGTAGTCTTACTCAACATTTCCAGCCTATATTCAGACACCCCCCATAAAAGCTTCCTCAAGAAATTGATATTTCTTTTTGTTTGTACTATACAAGACTCTTTGCTGTTGTTTTCTGGCATCTAGTGTTATATCGTAAATATAAAGATAAATTAATTCTAAAAAAATGCCAAATAATTTAGGTGAATGAATTCACTTGATGACATTCCTTCTATGCATATATTTTCTGTTAATATTTTGATCATAGTTTCATTGAAATTTTATGTATTTTAATTGATTCTTCTGGAAAGTGGTATATAGGCATTATCAGATTTCCACAGGGTACACACACATAAAAGTTTAACAATCTTTGATTCAGGCTTTATGCCTAGAAATAAAACTGCTAGTTCACTGGCTATGACTATCTTCAACTTTAACAGATAATGTTTAAATATTTTTTGAAGTGCTATTACCAATGTATCTTCCCAAAGTCAGGACATGAAGTTGCCCATTGCTACATATCTGCAGAATCACTTCATGTTTCCAGACTTAAAATTTTGTCAGTGTGATCAAAATTTAAATTTAATTTGCATTTCTTTGATTCCAGTGAATTTAAGACCTCTCCAAATATTTTTTTATTAACTGAATTTCTTTTTTTAATTTAATTTTATGTAGTTTTATCCAAATGTTTTCCTCATTATTCTATTTTTATATCTGAAAGCTTTTATGTTAATAGTATTTTTTCATTAATTTGTGTCAAAATTTGCAGTTAAATATATACATTGCTATTGATTACTGTCTACCATGTTATGACTTCTTTTTTCATTCCACTATATGCCTTGATTTGTTTTAAATATCTCATTTATCAATAGTTTTAAGAATTATTCCCATCCTTCTAGTTTTCTAGTGTTTTCCTTTTTTTTCTTTTTTGCTGGTTAACATTTCTGTTGAATACTTAGCTCATTAGTAGTCAAACATTCCTTTTTTTTTTTTTTTTTTGTAAGGCTAGAAATTTTCAGTTAAATACTTCTTTGGTTATTTAGTTATCCTTTGGTTTAAAAAGTTAATTTTATAATTGTGTTTAATCCAAGAATAGTTTAGAATTATTTTCCTTATTTGCAAACATGTGAGGATTTTCTGGTTTATTTTAGTTTTCTAACTGTTTATAGTAAGGTTAACATGCTGTTTTACCCCATTATATGTTCAATACTGGAAAGTTCTATGTGTTTTTGAAAAAAACGTATATCCTACAAATTGATAAGTGGATTTTTTCATAAACATCCATTTATTAAGATCTCCTAATTTCCCTGATTCTTTCTTGCTCACTTTCTTTGTTATCATTTTATTGTCAATTACCAATATTAAGACTCTGATTTTGAATGTGGATTGACCAAATACATATTATAATTTTTAATCTTTGTTTTATATTCATTAAAGCCATAGTGTAGATGCATAAGTTATAAATTTCTGGTGAAGTAATATTTAGTCATTTATGGAATAAATGTATTTAATCCCTAGTAATACTTTGTAAATTTTTTTTATATTAATTTAGACATACCACCTCTCTTTGGTTACCATTTGTATGCTTTATATTTTTACAACCATTTATTTCACCCTTTATTATTTTGGTTTAGTTATATATGATTCAGCTTCATAAATAGTCAGAAGTTTTTAAATGTTTTCTTTAACATTTACTCATTTTTGAGAGGCAGAGAGAGGCAGAGCGTGCATGGGTGAGAGGCAGAGAGCTAGAGAGACACAGAATCTGAAGCAGGCTCCAGGCTCTGAGCAGTCAGCATAGAGCCCAATTTGGGGCTGGAACCCACTAACCGTGAGATCATGACCTGAACCAAATTCGGAGGCCTAACTGACTGAGCCACCAAGGCATCCCTGAAGTTTTTAAAATAAATCTATTCTGGCGCATCCCAGTGGCTCAGTCAGTTAAGCGTTGGACTTTGGATCAGGTCACGATCCCGCTGTTTGTGGGCTCGAGCCCCATGTTGGGCTCTGTGCTGATAGCTCAGGGCCTGGAGCCTGCTTCAGATTCTGTCTTTCTCTCTCTGCCCCTTCCCTGCTCATGCTCTCTCTCTCTTTCTCTTTCTCTCTCTCTCTCTCTCTCTCTCTCTCTCTGAGTAAACATTTAAAAAAATTTTTTAAAAAATCTATTCTAAAATTCTACTTTTTTTCTAATGGAGCATTTGGTCCATATAGAATTAATGTAATTACTAATATATTTCAGTTAAATCTACTACTTTATTTACGCATCATGTTTTCCCTACTTAATCTGCATTTCTTTCTCTCTTTAGTTTTCCAACTGGATTATTTTTATCATTAATTTTAAATTTATTTTAAATTAAATTAAATTTTAATTCTAATTAATTATTTTCATTACTGTGTAAATTTAATATTTGTTCAATTTGTTACCCTCAAAAATAAAATGTATATTTTTATTTCATCAACATATAATTTTAATTTAAAAAATCCCCCTTTCTCACCAATAACATTAAAAACACTTTATGCCATTTTACACACTTTACAGCTTATTTACCTTCTATTTTTTCCATGATTTTAATTCTCTTATTTTAAATAAAATCTCACAAGGCATTACTATTATTTACTCACATTTTTATCACACTTTGGCTCTATATTCATCTTCTAATTCCATCAGTAATCATGCTCCATCTGCCTGAGTTACATCTTTTGGAATTTCTCTTTTTGAGGCTTTACTGTAATTAATTCGTGTGTGCGTGTGTGTGTGTGTTTTAGAAATATGCTTTTATTGCATCCTCATTTGTGGTATACATTTTTACTAATCTTAAAATTGTATGTTGGTAATTATTTTTCAACTCATTGGAAGATCATTTCTTTCAGAGAAGATTTTTTGTTTTTGCAAGGTATCAAAGTCTGTGGAAGTCAGAGACCATCATAAATAACAATTCATCATGAGACTGAAATTTCTAGCTACCAAAAAAAAAAAAAAAAAAAAACCCCACATAAAACTGCTGTCCTATAGCCATGATTTCTCAGAGATTTTTTTTTTTTCTTGCTGTTTTTTTGACTATTTCACTCTTGCAGTCTCCTGGAAGAGGGCGTTTTCATGGGGGAAGAAGCGGGTTTCTTTCTTTAAATTTCATTCTAACTCTGTGACCCTTAAGATCTTTTATTGGAAGTGGGTTTCCTGTAACTCACCCAGACAATGAACCTGGTCTTTCATCTCCTTTTCCCTCAAGGCCACTGGCTTAAAGCTTCAGTTTGCTTTGACCTTAAAACTCCCTCAGGGCAAAAGTTATTAGGGAGGTATTTTTCTTATCTTTCTAGATTTTGACATCCTTCCAAATTTAAGTGGCAATTATCTGCTTTCTCCTCAGCTCTTTAACACTCCTAACAAATTAAACACAAAATTAAAATTACAAAATTTTTCATTGTTTTTGCTGGAAATTTATTCTGAGTAAATGATCCACCATTCTCCTCAACAGATTTTATAGAGGCTTTATTTGTCATGCATGCGCCAACTACTGGGGATAAATTAAGCAGAGGTAATGGTAGATATAATTTCAAAATTTTTTTTGGTAGTAAACTAACTTTACTCCTTATTAGTAAACTTAAACTCCCTAAGTCTTTGGCCACAAATCTGTCCAAAAAACATACATAATTAATGCTTTTATTAGTAATCCCATTTACATAGAACCTTAAAAAATCCAGTGAAAGAGTTAGTTTTTAATCACAAGATAGTTGATTTGAGTAATATTCTCATTATAAATTAGAATTATTAGTTTAATGATACAAATTAATATAAGTACTTCAGGGACTTTGTTATTCAGGTTACAATGTACTATAAAATAATAAACACCAAAGATATGCTATTATTTCCTAATATAAACAATCAAGAGTAATGTATCCTAGGTAACTACACTCATCATGGTGAGCATTGAGCATTGACTAATGTAAACAATTATTGAATCAGGATGTTGTACATCTGAAACTAACATAACACTGTATGTTAATTATGCATCAATAAAAAAAAGAGTAACGTGCTCCATAATAAACCAAAGTTAGTAGACCATAATAACTGACCAGTTTTAGAACTCTAAAGGAAATAAGCAAAATAACTGAAAATCATAGACTCTGCTCTCAAACTATATATGTACATGCACACACACACACTCCTTCCTAATGGATAAAAGCTAAGCATTTGCAATTTCTTCAATTATTTTAAGTCCTCAAATAAAATTCAAAATTTAGATATAATGTTCTTTTTTTTAAAGCAAGCACTGAAGAAAGAAATTAAAATAAACAAAACAAACTATAATAATAGCAGCAACAAATAAACCAGATGGAAGTTTTAGGGTAATTATAGTTAATGGAGTGTCATTCCTAAAGAAAGTTGAAAAAATTGATAGAGGCATAAGAAACCACACACATCCCAATCCATTACATGGGAGGTATCTATTACTGGTGGAAATATTAGGGGAAGAGAACCACAAAAAGAATGAAACTACTCTCTTTATTGAAGCCCTAATGCACATAAAGTACTTTAGAGTACATCTAGGTAAAAATAATAGCATCTCCTAAGGCAATATGCTTTTTAGAGTCTAGGGATTTTTCCCTTTTACAGAAAGGCTTTTTGAAACCTGGTGTGATTTTTTTGAAGACAACTATCTTGATCTGAACACAGATAATTTTACTGTTCCTAGTTAAATATTTAAAGATTCATTTATGGTATTCAGTTATGGCTCTTTAAACATGACAGAACACATGACTTTCCTTATTGAAACTGAATAATGGACCATTGTTCTTTCTCTCTTCATCTAGTTCTAATATACATCAGGCATTACACAAACCTGGCACTTCTAGGAATATAAAAAGTTACATCCAGCATTTAAAAGGATGTGGGAGTGTGCTTTTTGGCATATTGTTCAATAGAATTCAATTCACAAATGTCCACTGCTTTTCTTCTCTCAATTAAAAAAAAAGTAATAGTTATCTCAAAAATTGCAAGTAAACTAATAAAGAAAACTGAAATCACTTTGACTCCATCCTGTAATCATTTTGAATAAACATATATTTCTTTCCAGGATGGATATATCTATTTCTGACTGTATTTGCAATGGTTAATTAAAAAACCTCACATGTGGGACAAAATAAAATTTTCATAGTCTACATTTACCTGTCATGGGCTGTCTAAAATTCAAAAATTGTTCTTTATTTTATTCTTTTATTTAACTAATACTTATTGAGTTCCTGGTATTAGATAAGGACTGTTAAAATCACTGGGAATACAAAAAAGAGTCAAACAGATAAATCTTTGCCTTCATAGAAATTATACTTCTGGGGTGCCTGGGTGGCTCAGTTGGTTAAGCATCTGACTCTTGATTTTGGCTTATGGTTCATGAGTGCAAGCCCCATATCGAGCTCTGCGCTGACAGTGCAAGCCTGCTTGAAATTCTCTGTCTCCCTCTCTCTTTCCCCTACCCTTCCCATTCCCTTTCTCCCTCTTTCTCTCTCAAAAATAAATAAGTAAACATAAAAAAAAGAAATTCTATTTCAGTGGTGTATGGCAGGGCACAGGGCAGAAGAACACACACCTGCACCACATGGCTCTGAGAGAGTCTAATCTAATTGTGTGTCATAGATGACTCTACTCACCTCACCCTAGGTCAGGCCCTGAGTGGGAGAAAAATTCTGGGTTAGGCTAAAATTTCTCAGATAGAGCCACAAAAGTACAATCCATAAAATGACATATTAATAAATTGGACTTCATCAAATTAAAATCTTCTGTTCTTCAAATGAAACTTAAGGAACCGACAAGACAAACCACAGGTTGGATGAAACTATTTGCAAATCATAGGTCTCATGAACAGCATATAAAGAACCCTCACTACTCAGTAGCAGGGAAACAACTCAATTAAAAAGTAGGCAAAAAATAGTTAAAAAGACACTTCACCAAAAGAAAACATAGTGATGGCAAATGAGAACATGAAGAGATCTTCAGTATCATTAGTCATTAGGGACATACAAGTTAAGCCATAAGGAAATACTACTATACATTTATTAGAATGACTAAATTAAAAAAAAAATGACTATACCATTTGTTGGCAAGGATGTGTAGGGACTGGGACATCTGTACATTATTGGAAAAAATGTAAAATAGTACATCCACTTTGAATATGGCTATATGTGATTGTCCTTTTGTATGTATCAGTGTTTACTGTATAACAAACCATGACAAAATTGTGATTTATAAGAATATTATTTGGATGTAATTTCTCATGTATACATTTTGTTTTCTCTATTTCACCTTGTGATTGAACATTTATGCCCTGGTAAAGCTCTCTTTGAGCACCTTTCATAACACCACCTTCTCAGTCAAGAAATTTCCATTATTACATATTTGCATACGTAATGCTAGGTTCCTTTTCTATAAACAGAGGTATGACTTCTGGCATATTAGCCATGTTGGAGTCAGTGAAGCTTTTTCCAGAATAGGTACTCTCCTTATATCACACCAAAATTTATTTTTTTTTTCTTTCGGTTTTATTGAGGTATAATTGACACACAGCAGTGTATGTTTAAGCCGTATAGCATCATAACGTGACTTATATATACTGCAAAATGATTTCCACAATACATTTTATTAACATCCGTAGTAACCAACTAAACAAAACATAGTAACCTCACATAGTAACCAACTAAACAAAAACAAAACACAGAAAGAAATACGTTTTTTCCTTGTGATGAGAACTTTTAGGATTTACTTCCTTAGCAACTGTCAAATATACCTTATAGTAGTGCTAACTAGAGTCATCATATTTCAGACGCCGCTGGTTAGGCCAGTTTGGGACTGGTGATCTCAGATGGCATCATTCACGTTTGTGTTTGGCATTCTGGTGTTTTAGGTTTTCTGAGATGGACTTTTATTTCTCCAGGGTATTATTACTCCTTAATGGCTTTAAATACCATTTTTCAATTCAGCTTTCATAATTGTTATGGTCTATAATCTTAATTTAATGTAAACTTCTCTGGCATCTTAAGAATAGAAATTTCAATCACAAATTAAAAAAAAAACACTGGGTCTTTACCATATAGATATTAACATTTTTATTTCTATCTTCCAGGAATCTTAAATTTGACTTTATATTTTCCACACCCATATCATTTTCTGTTAAGAAAAGAGTTTCTAAACCAGCTCTTCCAGATCAATAATTTATTGTTGGTTCTGTATTATTTTTTTTATTTAAAATATTACATTTTTTTTACACTTGGTGGCTCCATGTGAGTCTTCATAATTGCAAGTACTAACTTCCTGTCCTCAGTAGCTTTCTTTCATCTATTGTAAGCCTATTCGGCTTGTCACTTTCGTTGTAACAATGGTTGTACTCTTCAATTATCTAATTATTCTTCCATTAGTTCATTTCCCTTGATGAGATCAGCCAATTTGGCCGTTAACATATATTTGAGGAGGGTGGCAGACATCCAGGTCACTCATGCCCTTCTAGTGAATGTTAGCTGGTATGTAGCCTAAAGCAGACAGTCTCAATGCCACAGTCTGGGATTGGCCACCGCCATTGGCCACGTACTAGTTTCTGCCTTGATATATCCTGAGCTTAAGCACTGGTTTTCTTTTATAAATACCTATTTTTTTCCCCACCATGTTTGCAAGGACTGAGCAGGAATTTTTGATCACACAGACACTCATGTTCTATAGTTATGTTTATTTCCAATTTTGACATCTAGATCTCCTCCACACTCTACTGCCATTTCTCTCACATAGCAGGTCAGAGTTGCCTTTTTTTTTTTTTTTTTTTTTGCCAAGAGTGACACTCATATTAAAAATTGTTCTTAATATGTCATATTCTTATATTTCTCCATGGTTTTGGTGGCATCTCCAGTGACAGGCCTGGAACAAAAGTTAGCTAGTTTCCCCAATTCTAGTTTATTACTCATCATTTATTAAAAGTATACACTATTGATAGACTATACTTAAATGGCATGACAATTTTTATTTCTTATTATGATCACAAACTAAGTAAAAGAATGATAAACATAAGCTACACTATGTTAAAATATATTTGTTTTCCAATTTTACTAATTAACCATGATTTTCCAACTTAAGTACACATTATAATTACACAGAGGACTTGCGAAAACACAAATTCCTAAGTCCCTAACACCAGACTTGCTGAATCCTACATCTGGGGTGGTGCCAGAAAATTTGAATTTCTAACAAGTTCCCAGGTGCTGCTGCTGCTGTATCATTACTATAAAATAATGAGGTTTGACTTGTAACACTTACATTAGCACAACAGAAAGTCAGCTTCGTCTGAGCCCAGGGTTTACTTATTGTCAGCCAAGTAACTCTCAAAATTTTTGATTATTCTTTTAGTATTCCCTGGAAGATTTCAAACTGTTTCCACTATAGCCAATTTGATATATCTGCATGCAAAGACCTGTACACAAATGCTGCATGTAAGAATTTGGTTGGTTGGTACTCCCTGAGGCTGGGTGGGGGGGTGGGGTGGGTAGGGAAGAGAGAGAGATTTTAAGAAATTGGGGGCTAGAAATTTCAAAATATGCAGGGTTGACCAGTAGGCTGGAAATTCTGGCAAGAATGTTCCAATTTTAACTTGAAGGTAGTCTTGAAGGTAGCCTTACTTCCTCCTGGGGCATCTCAGTCTTTTCTTTAAAGGTCATTGACTAATTGGATGGAGTCTACCAACTTTATAGAGGATAATCTGCTTTACTCAAAGTCTACTGATTTGAATGTTAATCATTTCTAAAAAATACCTCCACAGCAACATTTAGACTAGTATTTGACAAAAAATCAGGTACTATAGCATTGCCCAGTTGACACATAAAATTAACTTTCATTCCGCCTGACATCTAGTTTGGTTTATTCAATGGCCATTTCCACTAGGAGATCTGAGGGAGATAGAAGCATGAGGTCAGGGAAATTAGCCCTCTGGCATCCTACTGGATGTATTATCATAGACCTCACAGCTCCTGTCAACGACATCTTTTATACATGACCCTGTCCTTCCAGTTCTAATTACTCTCATTTTCTCTTGCCCATTGCCATCATGGAGTGGTGACAGACTCTTCTACCTCTCAAGAGTTCAGTGATACAGTACACTTTACAGTTTGCCTAAACTCTACTCATCCCTTTGAAAATAGCCCCTTTTTAAAAACTTTCCTCGAATTTTCAAATTGGACCATGTTCTCTTTTTCCTTTCAGAAATGGATATACTATTGGATTGGGAATTATTAGATTATTCCTGTGGATACTCTAATCTCTATAGTAAAGCTACAGATGCTTTTCTCACCTTTTAAGGATTTTCTTTTCACTTATAGAGACTACAACCATTCAATATAATTTCCACTTTTACCTTCGAATCCGCTTTCTTTGCAAAGTTATTTCTCAACCCTCCATTGGCTATCAGCAGCATGAAACAGGCTTGATATTTGGAAATACAAGCACTGAAATTGAGCTGATTAGTAGTACAGAAAATAGAAAATAGTCTTCACTATCAAACTGCTTCAGTCATATCTGGCTCTGTTGGAAATACAAGACCAGTTTTCCTTTAGGTCAGTAACTGGTGTCATTTATGCAATGGTGGTAGGAAAATATGGTACTTCTGTATACTTTTTTTTCCCACATCCATCACTTGACTATTCTAAATAGCAAATATACTCCTTCTTGCCTTGTTTGATAGGCTTGATGTAGCCTGTACCACATCTGTACCTTTCCTACAGATTCAGAGCAATGTTCTCCAACTGCTTGCTGCTCTGTGTAATTATCCCCTGCATCCCTGCCATATGACACAGACTGCCTTCTTGCCTTTGGCTAGGCAGTTACTGACAGGACTTTTACAAGACTTTGATATAAAAATGACAGAAAAAAAAAAGCTTCGTGAGTTTTGTATAGATTTTAGGATAGAGGAAATAGCATGACACATCAAAACCACAACAAATGCTGTCTTTCTGCTCATTTGCAATTGCACATGTGCTTGTTTTTCCAAGATTTCAAAACCAAGTAGCACAAAAGGCCATAAGTATTTTATGAGTATTCATCTAAACTTATTTTATTTTTTTAAAAATTTTTTTTCAACGTTTTTTATTTATTTTTGGGACAGAGAGAGACAGAGCATGAACGGGGGAGGGGCAGAGAGAGAGGGAGACACAGAATCTGAAAAAGGCTCCAGGCTCCGAGCCATCAGCCCAGAGCCTGACGCGGGGCTCGAACTCACGGACCGCGAGATCGTGACCTGGCTGAAGTCGGATGCTTAACCGACTGCGCCACCCAGGCGCCCCTAAACTTATTTTATTAATAGCTATATAAAATTTCATCCACTGGCTGTAATACACTTTAACAGCAATTATTCCATTTTTACATATTCAGATTGTTTCCCCAGATTAACAATTAAATGATCCCTGATAATTATTCTTTTCTGTAAATTTAAATAGAAATCTCTGAGTATAGACATATAATAAATTCTTTATAACTATGTATATTAATTTGCTAGGGATGCCATAACAAAATACCACGCACTGCGAAGTAAATAACAGAAATTTATTTTTTCACAGTTCTAAGAAGGCTAGTTCCAAATTAAGGTGTCGGCAGCTTTACTTTCTCCAAGGCCTCTCTGCTTGGCTTTCAGATGACCTCCTTCTTGCTGTGTCCTCACACGGTTTTTCCTCTGTGTATGCACATCGTTAGTGTCACTTAGTGTGCCCAAGCTTTCTCTTTTTATAGAGATATCAGTAAAATTGGATTAGGGTCCACCCGTATGACCTCATTTAAACTTAATTACCTTTTGAAGGCACTATTTCCAAAGACAGTCTCCTTTTGAGATACAGCTGCTTACAGCTTCAACGTACGGATTTTGAGGGTACATAATTCATCCCCAAACCCAATATATCAGACAAAATACCTGCATTTGTTCATGTGTGCAAAAGGACTATAGAAAGAATAAATTGGTGGGATGTTTTCCCACAAGGGTGTGTGGCAATAGGATGCCAAGGATGAGGATGGGACAGATGATAAAGGATGGGGAGAGAGGTGACACTTTCCTGAGTTTGCCTGTCTGTACAGGGTGGACATTTGGAAGCAAGTTAATGTTTGAGAGAGAGAGAAAGAGAGAGAGGATAGATAGATAGATGATAGATAGATAATAGATTTACATACATAATGGGATTAACAGTGATGGAGGAAAATGGAAAATGGAAAACAAAAATAATGAACTGCATTTTAACTGACTAGCCTAAGTTTTATATATATATATATATATATATATATATATGACATACATGTAACATCAATATATATGTATGTTGATGTTCATATGAATTTGTTCATTTGTATATCTATTCATTGTATTCATTAGTAGCTCTTTATAGAATGTGATATATGAGACATTTTATATGTTTCATATATAATTTTACACTTTTGATTTTGTAATTATGCTTTCTCAATTCTCACTTGACTCTTAAATTTACTTAAAAGCACTTATGAGAGGGGCTCTAGGGTGCATCAGTTGGTTAAGCCTCTGACTCTTGAATTTGGCTCAATTCATGATCTCACAGTTTGTGGGATCAAGCCCTGTGCTGAGCTCTGCAGTAACAGCACGGAACCTGCTTAGAATTCTCTCTCTCCCTCTCTCTCTCATTGCCCCTCCTCTGCTCTCTCTCTCCCTCTCTCTCAAAATAAATAAACATAAAAAAAGGAAACTACCTTACATAAAAAACACTTATGAGATATTATACATTTATGCAAATTATTCCTTTTATTTTTATTATTCTCCCATTACTTCTATTCAAGGAAAAGTTTCGCATTTATAAGACCAAATGCAGGGGCACCTGACTGGCTCAGTTGGTAGAACATGCAACTCTTGATCTCAGGGTTGTGAGTTCAAGCCCCACACTGGGCACAAGAGACTACTTAAAAAATTAAAATAAGAAAAAAATTGTTTAAAAAAAAAGACCAAATGCACATTCACTAATATTAGCATTAGTATATTTGTGGTGATATTCTCTTAAATTTTATATTTATGTATATAATTATACTTCCATATTTTTATTTTTGATATATTGCAACTTTTACTTTCAATTGCAACTGATGGTCCTGGTCATATTAGAATGACATATTTATGCCATACTTTAACAAAATATTTTATGTAAGTGTATATATATACATTTATTTATAAAAATAAAATATGCTATATATTTATAATTCATAAAACTTACAGTGTATGTTTCTGGACTCTATCTGATTTATTATTTGACTACTTTCTTTGAGTAAAGTCATAGAGAGAAAAGATGATTTGCAAGAGCATAAATTTTTTCATTGTGAGAAAAAATATTCAACTATTCAGACAAATTTTCTGATTTATTATGACAGTTTAAAAAAATTCTACATAGGAACAGATTTCTGGGGTGACTCTGAAAAAACTGGAATAGATTTTAATTGATTCAACAAATTTTCAATTATTTTATTAGCAAATATGTTGAAAATATTTCCCATTCTTTTTGTGGTTATCATTGTTTTATGCAATCAGATCAGTTTATTTGGATTAAAGAATTTCTTATTGTTACTATAAGCTTATTATTTTGTTCTTTTTTTTTTTTTTTTTAAGAAAGTCAGGACTGAAGGTATGTTTCCTGATCACAATACTGGTTTGCTCATTTATCCCCATATTTAGGTTCAGAAGAGTGATGAAATGGAAGGAGTAATTCTCTGTGTAAACTTTTCCCTTTGAAGAGTTCTCCCATTTGGCCATGAGTACACATGGACTGATATGTGCACCTTTATAAATATGTCGGGGAGCTGTACAACCATGCTTATAAAGAGGCCAACAAGCACTCTGCTTATAACTCAAGAAGAATGCACTATTTCGGCAATATACCAGAATGAATGTCATTTGTATATACCAATGATTGGCCTTTTTCTGTTTCTATTGTGAGACACTATTAAATAATTTCCATTTCTTTGGTATTAAAAGGATGTTTTTATTTTATCGGATCATAAGACCAGAGTGTTTATTGTCCCTCTCTATTTCCATCTGTTTATACCTAGTACATCCATAAAGTGTTTGCTGACACTTAAAATTTACTATGGACTTTTGGTGGAATACATTATCCTTTCATCCAAGTATAAAAGTCCACTATTTTTATTTATTTTATTTTATTTATTTATTTGGAGAGAGAGAGAGAGAAAGAGAGTGTGTGTGTACATGAGTGGGGGAGGGTCAGAGAGAGAGGGAGAGAGAATCCCAAGGTCTCACTAACTATGAGACCATGACCTGAGCTGAAATCAAGAGTTGGATGCTTAACTAACTGAGCCACCCAGGCACCACCATTTTAAATGATTTTAAATTGATTTTAAATCAATATTCAAATCTACCCATAAAGCTCATTAGACCTTATTCAAACATTATTGACATCTTATTCAATATAATCTATCAGAACTGCAAACATACTGTAGCTACTAGTCACTGCAGAAGACTTCTGAAGTAATGGTATTTTTAATAATGAAAACAACACCATTAGTGATAAATACAATATAAAGATTTATTAAAATGTAAGCATTCGAATCTTAAATATTACAAACTATATACCCTTGTTTCTAAAAAGGTGGTACAGCATTAGGCTGTGACTATAATTCATCTAACCTAAGTTTGTTTCCCTGTTTTGACATTTAATATGCTCTGACAACTTCATCAAGTTTCTTCATTTAACACTCTACTCTAGAAGTTTTAAACACTGGTCTCTCAGTATGATATATAATACCTCAAAATTATGAGTAAAGAAAATGCACAGGGAAGAAGGATTGTGAGGACCTTACAGGTTTTCTCTGTCCTAGCCTCAATTTGGATTCTCCACTAAGTGTGGGAATAAAGTCAAAGAGAAGCACTGAAAAGTAGAGTAGAAAAGAATCTATGTGCATTACAAAGACAGATGGAGTGTAGCTAATAAATAAATGATTTATAGAATTTCTGAATCTTCTAGAGATTTTCATTTTGATAGCAGTATCATTTTTTTCTTTTGGACATTTAAAGAAGACAATATATATATTAAATAGGTTTGAAAACACATTTTGGTGTTTTTAGTTAGTAAAGAAAGTTAGTTGTCCATTGTTTTAGTTGATCTTCTTTCTTTTTTTTTTTTTAAAGGATCCTCCCGTCCCTACAGAGAACACTGCATCTTCCAGCAATCACGTTTGAGATACTTGGAAATTTCATCCATGAGTTGTTTAATATATTGTCAGTTAGGATGTCAACTGAAGGTGCAGGTTGCATAGAGCATAAATGGAAACAATTGTGTTTTAAAATCTAAACTATCATAGCCATTAATCTAGCAGGAGAGTGACATGAGCAATTTTGCATCTTAGAAAGTTAACTGCATCAGCAGAGAAAAGTATAAAGGAGAGTAATACTAGGGAAAAGTTTTACACAGCAGTTGTAGTAACTGAGATGAGATATGGTTATTTGAACTAAGGGAAAGACAATAGAAATGGAAATAAGATAAATTCAAGGATGTTAAAGAAAAAAGTTTTGACAAAATACAGTGACTTATAGTTTTGGGATGTATAAGTATGAAAATGCAATATTTCTGTTTAGGAAGATCATGGTAACATTAACAGAGAGAATACAGGAGCAAGCTTTATAGACAGTGTGATTACTTCTGTTTGGACACAGTGATTTTTGAAGAGCATATTACTAGAAAATTTACCATTTTTTCTCCCCAGGATTTGCTGCTTTATCCCCAATTTAACATCACTACTTACACAGGTTTTTATGTTTTGTGGTTGATTTTTATTTAAGAAAAATAATGTAAGATCCATATACATCAACACTGATAATTTTGTGTGTGTGTGTGTGTGTGTGTGTGTGTGTGTATATATATATTTTTTTTTTTTTATATATTCTCCTGTATTTTAATTATTTTCAAAATAACATGTATTTTCACCATTTCTACCACAGAATTTTTTTTACTTTTAGTACTACTTCTCTCATGTTTTATAACTATTACTCTCCCATCTGGCATTACTAATTCCCATATCAACCACTCTCAATGACTACACCAAAGTCAGTTAACCTGGGATATAATGAACCTATTTCTAGTGTCATATTCAATTATCTCACAAAGTTAGTGAATATTTAAAGTAGCAAGTTATTTTCCTAAGTGTGTGGTAATTCTTTCATGATTTGTACTTGTTGATCATTTGGTTACTACTGCTGCCACTTTATTATCACCATTTTCAAGTAGTGATGATGAAATTTAAAATATGACCATAAGTAGATTCAATTATGGTACTAGAAAAAATAGCACCTCTATTAAAAGAAATCATTAGTTTTCCATGTCACCAGAGATATGAGGTTTTTTTCAATGTTTTTTTAAATTAATTAATTAGTTAATTAATTTAGAGAGGCAGAGCAGGAGTGGGGGAGGGTCACAGAAAGAGGGATACACAGAATCCCAAGCAGGCTCCAGGCTCTGAGCTGTCAGCACAGAGACCAACGTGGGGCTCGAACTCAGGAACTGTGAGATCATGACATGAGCTGAAGTCAGACACTTAACCAACTGAGCCACCCAGGTGCCCCTGGAGATATGAGTCTTAAAGCTATAAATTGCTAAACATTTTTATATATCATCTTATTGGCGTTTAACCATTCTAGAGAAAGAAGATATGATTTCTCCCTGAGCATGTTTCCTCCACACAGAGACCTCTGCTCTCATGCCACCATTGTCAAAAGGAACCTACAATATAGTTGTAATATTTACTAAATGTGAATAATATCTGGCACATATTTAATACTGTCTATAGCTCTTCATTTGCTCTACTTTCATTTCAATGATTATAGAATGTTTTGTTACAGTTGAGAATTTTTTACTTTTTAGGTTTGTGTTTCCTCATTCCTATTATATTTGTAAATTTAGTAGAATTAAGAAGGGAGAATTGGAAACTTGCATTTTCGCAACTCAACAACAAAAAGGTAAATTCTTCAATTAGAGAAAAGAGCAAAGAACTTAGATAAACATTTCTCCAAAGAAAATATACACGCAGCCAATAATCATATAAAAAGATGTTTAGCATCATTAATTGTTATAGAAAGGCAAATCAAAACCCATTAGAAGAAAATTCACTTCATACCCCACTTCATATTCTTTGGGATGACCATAATAATAAAAAAAGAAAACCATATATGTAAAGTATTTGTTAAGATGTGGAAAATTGGAATCATCATACATTGCTGGTGAAAATGTAAAATGGTGCAGCTACCTGGAAAGCAATTTTGTGGATTTTCAATTTATATTTTAAATTCCCCTATGACTCAGTCATTAAATGTGTAGGAATATGTCCAAAGGAACTGAAAATAAGTACCTCAGCAAATACATTCACAGGCATGTTCATAACAGCATTATTTACAGTAGCCAAAAGTTAAACAACCCAAATGTCTATCAATGAAAGAGGTATTATTCAGCCATAAAAAGGAAAGAAGTGAGTGTTGCAATGTGGATGAATCTCCAAAACATTACATAAGTGAAAGAAGCCACACACACAAGTTTACATACTGTATGATTCTGTAGGGCCTAAAGGCAGGATGCCCCAGGATGGGCCTTTTTCAGCATGAAGATTATTCTGAGCTGAAGGCAATGGAGGCCTATGGGCTAAAGAGAAACCTTTGCCCTCCCTTAACTGTATAGAAGAATCTAAATTGGAGATCTTTCCCAAAGTAAAGGTTATAGCTGAGATAAATTTTATCGGAGTGACCCCTATGTATGCCAGGGCAAAAATCTAATTACTAAACATCTGTTCTTCTTCTTCTCATCCTATGAACTGCATTTCTTTACTCTGAAGTCCCAGACCACTGCCTCCTCTCCTTAATTCAGAATGACATATATACCTCGCTTTGCCTGATTGTCTTTGAAATTTCTATGTATGTGTGGATTCTCCATATGTATATTAAACTTGATTTTCTCCTGTTAATCTGTCTCATGTAAATTTGACTCTTAGACCAACTAGAAGGACCCTTGAAGGGGGCAGGAATTCTTGCACTCCAACAATTCCATTTATGTGACATATCCCTAATAGATAAAACCATAGAGATAAAAAGCACAGTGGTGTTTTCCAGAAGCTGGGGCATTGGGTAAAATGAGTAACTGCTTAATGGTATAGCGATTCCTTTTGGCGAGATTAAAATGTTTTGGAATTAAATAGAGATAGTGGTTGCACAACATTGTGGAGATATTAAAAGATAATAAAGTGTTCATTTGGAAATGGTTAATAGTTATATGGATTTCATCTCAATTAAAAAAATTAAATAATGCAAAAAATCATTGCCAGGACCAATAACAAGAAATGTTTTCCCTATTTTTGTTTTGTTTTTTTCCATATGGGTTTTATTGGTTTCAGGTCATATGTCAAAGTCTTTAATTCATTTTTAGTTAATTTTTGTGAGGGATGTAAGATCAAATCCAATTCCATTCTTCTGTATGTGATCATCCAGTTTTCCTATTTTTGAAGAGACTCTCCTTTCCTCATTGAGTTCTCTTGGCTTGCTTGTCAAATATTAGTTGACCGTATATGTGGGGGTTTATATTTATGCTCAATTCAGTTCCATTTGTGTATGCATCTAGTTTTTATGCCAGTGCCATACTATTTATATTACAAAATTTTTGTAGTGTAGTTTGAAATCAGGAAGTGTGATGCCTTCAGTTTTTCTCTTTCTCAAATTGCTTTGGTTATCCAGGGTCTTCTTTCCTTCCATGCAAATTTTAGGATTATTTTTTCTATTTCTCTGAAAAGTACCATTGGGATTTTGCTAGAGATTGCATTGAATCTATAGATTGCTTCTGGTAGTATGGACATTTTAAAAATATTAATTTTTTGTCAATGAATACAGGATAACTTTCCATTTGTTTGTGTCTTCTTCAATTTATCAAATTCTTATAGCATTCAGTCTATAGATCTTTTACTCCCTTGTTGCAATTTATCCATAAGTATTTTATTATTTTTGATGGTATTGTGAATGGGATTGTTTTCATTTCTTTTTCAGATATTTCCTTCTTGGTGCATAGAAAACACCTGATTTCTGTTATGTTGATATTGGATTCTGCAACTTTAGTGAATTTTTTGATTAGTTCTAACAGTCTTTTGGTGTAGATTTTAGTATTTTCTATACATAATATCACCAGAAACAATTTTTAAAGAAGGAGAGATAGCCCTCAAATAAGAGACAATATTTGCAAATCATATACCTGACATGGGGTTAGTATCTGAAATATATAAAGAACTCATACAACTAAATAGCAAAAAAACAAAACAACGACAACAAAAAAACCCCCACAAAATCAAATTAGAAATAGGCAAAGGACCTGAATCAACAATTTTCCAAAGAAGATATCCAAATAGATAACAGATATGTGAAAATGTGATAATCAGGGAAATGTAAATCAAAACCACAATGAGATATTATTTACCAATGTTGGAATGCCTACCATCAAAAAGACAAGGCTTAACAAGTGTGGGTGAGGATATGGAGAAAAGGGAACCTATGTGCACTGATGGAGGGAATGTCAATTTATACAGCCACTATGAAAACAGTATAAAATTTCCTCAAAAGATTAAAAATCAAATTACATTATGATCCGGCAATTCCACTTCTGGATATATATCCAAAGGAAATGAAAACAGGATCTCAAAGAGATATCAACATTATCTTGTTCATTGCATCCTTATTCACAACAGCTAAGATATGGAAACAATTAAGTGCCCATGAATGAATAAAGAAGATACGTATACACACAATGGAATATTATTCAGTCATGAGAAAGAAGAAAATCCTGCCGTTTGAGACAACTTGGATAGAACTTGAGGACTTTATGCCATAATGAAATAATAGTGAAATCAGTCAGACAGAGAAAGACAAATACAGGATTAACTCACTTATGAGTGGTATCTAAAAAACCTTAAATCAGATACAGATTAATATTGAGAATAGGTCAGTAGTTGCTAGAGCTGGGGGGTGGGCAAGATGGATGAAAGTGGTCAAAAGGTACAAATTTCCAGTTGTAATATCTGATTGGGTTACCCAATTTCATTAAGTATATTCCTGAATATTTGTTTGTTTGTTTGTTTGTTTGTTTATTGTGGTCATGGTAAATACACACTTCTCTTCCATTATATCTTTTAATTTTTACTGCTTATCTATATGATAGCGGTTGAGTTTTTATGTTGATGTTACATTCTATTATATTAGTGAATTATTTTTTCTTTTCAGTTACTATATATGAACAACCAAAAATAACCAGTGATAAAGATATTGTGTGCAAAGGAAGATAATATTTTCATTCTTTTACAATTTTTTAAATATCTTTAAATGTTTATTTTTGAGAGACTGAGAGAGAGAGAGAGCATGAACAGGGGGAAGGGAAGAGAGTGGGGAACAGAGGATCTGAAGTGGGTTCTGGGCTGCTAGCAGAGAGCCCGATGTGGGGTTCAAACTCACAAACCATGAGATAATGGCTTGAACCGAAGTTAGATGCTTAACCAACTGGGCCACCCAGACACCCCTCTTTTACAATTCTTATGCCTGCAAATATCACCCCTTTCAAAACTGTACCATTTTTCTAATTGTTTTCCCATTAAGTAAGATATGGCTTCAGGAAAAAATTGTATTTCAAGTTCTTACCACCCAGATCCTACTCCCTGCCTCATTTTGCACCCCTGACTGACATCTATCAGTAGGAATTCTTCTTCCCTAAGTAATCTTCTTTATGTTTTTTCTGTCCATTAATATTTCAAACTCGTGGAGAACACAGACCATAATGATTATTTTTGTAATTATTCTCTTTACTACACAGAGCACTGTTTTCATGAAACAAGTGCTTTAAACAATCTAGACTCATAAATTGTATGATTCCAAACAGAGTAAAACAGGGCAATAATGTGATAAAGTAGTAATATTATGAAGAGAATTTAAAACATATTTATTAGTTGTAAAGTAGGTAAACAAGTACTTATGTAATATGATTTTAAAAGTCCAATAATTCCTTGAATATCCATACTGTTTTATATTCCACTTTGAAAAAGCATAATTGCTTACCAAAGCAAAAGACACAGGATTCCTTATGCACACCTCAACTTATGATTGGGACACCAACATGGTCCATACACACTATCCCTTTTTTTCATAGGTAATAACTTGAAGTTATCTGTGAATGATTTTAAACTATTTTTCAGGAAGTAATGGTTGGCATTCACTTTGTTTTCTTTCTGAATTTTTGTTTTTTCTCTATTGATACAAAATTTTGATACTAGGAAGCCCTTAGAAGAACTGAGATTTTTGGAACCAGGAAGGGCAACATCATAGAGGACGCCCAAAACCAAATCCTTGCAAAAATTGAGCAAAGTCTTCCTTGATGATTTAAAACTTTGTTCTAGAGGTACACCTATGAATTGAATAAATCAAAAAGAGTGAGGCTAAATTGTTCCAGTGATTGAATGCCAAGATCACTTTGTCATAGGGGTTAACATTAATACAAATAATAATACATTTTAATATCAGTAGTTTGTGTGTGCATGCTGTCATTCATTAGCATCTCCTTAAATGATGGCTCTTCCTTTTAAACTGCCTTTGTCCATTAAAATCGATGCTCAATACACCTAAAACTAATACAATACTGTATGTTAAGTATACTGGAATTAAAATTTAAAAAACTTAATTAAAAATCAATGCTAGAGTGAGAGAATTGTGTTCAAACAGATGAGAAATCTTACTTAAAGTCTCTCTTTTAATTCTATGAAGAAAATCTGTATGTGCATGATCAGACTCAAAAAAATTCTTTTTTCTTGGCCTATAAAAATGGTATTAGTGGGAAGTCTGCAAGGCCTCAGTAGAAGGATGATTCTTGGACTGGACATTCTTAAAAGGGTAATTCCTGTTACAGTGTTTAGGTTTGCATTATCTTTAGCTTTTAGCAACATATAAAATACTGTCTAAACATTTAGAAAATTCCAAGCAGTCTTAGATTGAGAAGCTAATGTTTTTTAAATTTATTTATTTATTTTTGAGAGACAGAGACAGAAGGAGAGAGCACAAGCCGGGGGCGGGGAGGGGGGTGCAGGGGTACGCAGAGACAGGGAGGGAGATCGAGAATCCCAAGCATGCTCCACGTTGTCAGTGCAGAGCCAGAATTAGGGCTCAGTCCCACGAATTGTGAGATCATGACCTGAGCTGAAACCAAGAGTCAGATGCTTAACCGACTGAGCCACCCAGGCACCCTGAGAAGCTAAATTTGTATGTACTGCCTATGGTCTCATCATATCAGCTTTTGATATTTTAATAGCAAAATTAAAAAGAGGAAAAAATCCTAGAATCTCTAATTACTAGTGGTTTGGCAAATCTACATAATTATATAGTTAAATGATGTACACGGAGTGAAAAAAAACAAAGTCACTACTGGAACTGGGATGACATCTTTACTTACTACTGCAAGAAAGATATAATCATTTTGGAAAATATTTTTTATGGATCATGAATTCACACATGTAGCTTCTCCCTCCTCCATCTACCCTTGCCATACTCTTGGAAAGTGCATATATTAAGAGAAGGAAAATGAATGACACAGTGAGAACAATTTTGAGAAGGGAAAATTGTTTAGGGGTTAGACAGTTGAAAGGTCAGCTATGTAATAAAAAATTCATTCCAAGACTAGGAAGTTTAGTAGCCTGGAAAAATTCCTTGTTGAAATAAATAGCCACATTCTTCAGAACAGCAGCCTGTCAGAACCAAAGAGCAATTTACAACTCCATACCCTACAAGCATGGGGAGGAGTGGATGTTCTTAGACACATGCAACTGAAAAATGAACCAAAGGAATTCAAACTGGTTTTAGGTCTCCATTGCTTTTAAAGACGCATGGGGAACTGATCATATTTCTTATTCTGAAACAAATTTTTAATATCATGGGAAGACATGTCCAAATAATAAATCAGCTGCCAGTTGAGAGACAGCAGAACTCTATGGACATACCGCCTATAGAATTATTATTTATCTTTAAAACTGTCAGTAAAGCCAAATGGCCTTCCTGCTTCCCTCCATGTTAATCTTATTAATCTGAATTCAGATTGTTCAAAAAACATATATTCCAATAATGTGCTTACTGAATTCATCAGAGAATTTTTAAAATCTGATGGATTGATTGATTGATTTACTTACTTACTTACCTACTTATTTATAGTGTGCTCTATGTCCAATGTGGGGCTTGAACTTATGACCCTGAAATCAAGTCACATGCTCTACCTACCAAGCCAGCTAGGTACCCCATTCACTATTAGAGCATCTTAGATAGATACATATCAGTCAATCCAAATATGACTTTAAATTTAATCTTGTTTATATTCTATATTAACTTATTATACTTCTACATTACACTTCCATATAACTTATTATATTCCTTTTTAATATTTATAATTGATCAATAATGGGGTATAATGAAATTTAAACTTATCAATATTCTTAACATGCTGGTAACTATTTTTTTTAATTTAATTGTTTAAATTCTTATTAATTTTTGAGGGAGAGAGAAAGAGAGAGCATGAGCAGGGTAGGGAAAGAGAGAGAAGGGGAGAGAGGATTCCAAGTGGGCTTGGCTATGACAGCCAGATGTGGGGCTCATGAACTGTGAGATCATGACCTCAGCCGAAGTCAGACTCTTAACAGATTGAGCCACCCAGGCACCCCTTAACATGCTGGTAACTATTATTTGTCTATTTTGAACTAATAAAACCAGAATAAATAGAAACATGGATCTGATTTGCACTTTCTTGACT
Organism: Panthera uncia; assembly: GCF_023721935.1. NCBI lineage: Eukaryota > Metazoa > Chordata > Mammalia > Carnivora > Felidae > Panthera > Panthera uncia. Next base: position 91,393,876 of record NW_026057578.1, read on the forward strand.
ATGTTAACAAAAAAAAATCTGAATGAACTTTAATGATATCTATACATTTTTAAAATGAGATACCAGTGTACATAAAAAACATAATGTCTCTTTAAAGAAGTTATTTTTCTCACTGAAAATTAAGACAAAAATATAAATCCTTTTTATGGACTAAGCTTGCATTTGTTCAATAGAGTACACTTTTTTCATATATTTTCCAAATCTGTAAAATATTGAAAGCTAGTTGTTAGTATCTTTATCTTTCTTTCATGGGGGCTTTTCTAAATTATTCATAAAAGACAAAAAAAAACCCATCTTATATCTAAGTATAGTTACTTTCTAATTTCCTTTTTAATTTATAGTCAATATAATGAAGATAATAAAATTACCTAAACTCACCACTGTTTCAATTTCCTAACATATGACACCTGTCCAGAAGCTTCAATGTTCATGATTGATGGCCAAGGTACTTTACTCAAGAGATTCCTGAATTTGGATGGTGATTCTTCCTTAGGATCATCAAGTATAAAAACAAGCAGATGGAAGCCATGTGTTATGAAGCTTTCATGTCAAAATATCAGTAAGAATATATTTTCCCAAATAATCCTTTAGCTCAATATAATTCTGATCTGAATCATGAATTATTCCTTCTTCCCTCGCTCACATAATTTTTGTAAATCCACTAGAGTATTTTTGTAGTGATTTTTTGTTGTTGTTACAACTTAAAAGGAGAGAAATTGCCTGAAAATTCCTAACATTACACAAGAGAAATAAATCTTTTGGCTTTACTAGTACTACAGAACGCTTTATCTTACTCTTGATAAGTGAGTTTTAAATCACTTAAAATAAGCAATTATGAAATAAAATAAGCATTCTGAAATTGACAAATTAAATGTCTGATTACTAAAATGACTGAATTTTGTTAACTAGATCTCATAACATATATTTTGAATTCTGTAATAAACTAGATCTCATAACATGTATTTTGCATTTTGTAATACAAATCAGTGTTTTCCCCCAGAGGAGTTCAAGTAGCTCAGCTAACTGCACATTTCAAGTTGTATAGAACTTTATTAATTTTCTATTCATTTCTGATTTGGATTGCAGTTGGGATGGTTAACAAACTACCTATATTTTTAGGATTTTCTAAATAGCTTGTCAGATCATACCCTATCTCAATCATTTCCTCTAAATTGAGAAAGAAAGTAAAACTAAGAGTGTGAAATTTTAGTGGTATTGTGCATAATTCACCTACTTTCCACGAATATAAAGCATAATGTCACATTTAACACAATAAAATTATGATAAAACTTTAGAGCTAAGAACTCTGTCCTCTGAACTCTGTCTTCATGGCTGTAGCCAGATGCAATACTGTAAACATCCCCTGCTCTCCACAGTCATGTATGCCAGGTGAGAATAAACACTCGTACTTTTCTGGAACCATACTGTTCAACAGGCAGGAGAGGAATCACTGGCCTGACTAATCCAGCAAATAATAACGAAAGCAAAACAGAAAGCACCCCTTCTGCATTTGCAGAGCAGAGTTAAAGGTCTCTTCAGGCAGATTTGTGTTTCTGATCACAGTCTTAAGTGAAAGCTCAGAGAATGAGTAATAGCTAATGCAGATGAGAGTCATCCCGTAGATACAGCCATGCAAACACATAAGATGTCCACTGATAAGACTGTAGCTTCGAAACGTTGCAATATTTTGTTCCTGTGTAATTTAAGTATGACAAAATTATGAAACTTTTTGAACAGGTAAAGAAAATTACCTATTAGTCTCTTCTTTGAAATAAACTATTATTTGATATTTTCCTATCTCCTTTTCTATCTTTCCCATGTTTTTCACATTATCAATTACAGAAACTATTTTCATATGTGGTCTACATCTTTATTGAGCAAAGCACCATAACCACACCCATGCTTCTACAGTTCTTATATTTATAGTTTTAGTGGTCAAAATGTTTTAAATTAGGATTTCCCAGAAATTATTTAGCCATTATATTATGATTTATACTTTTACTGACAAAAATTTTATTCTTAAAATATAATCATTTCAAAACAGTTATCTGCAAGTCCTTATTTTAATATATAATAATGTGTATCTAATTAGCAGAGCAAATACAAATGCCAAATAACTAATAAATGCCCTTGTTCTTAGGATATATGATTATATTATGGTAATGTTACTCTTATATTAGATTTTAAAAGTAAATGAATTTTCTCTATTTCTAAATTGAGTGGTTCTATTTGATGAGCCACACATCCTGGCTTCTTACACAGAGTCTGAGAAGAAAATAAGTTACATAACAAGAATATCTGGATTCAAATATTCAGCTGTTTTCAGTATCTTAGCAAATTTGGGTAATTGTGGAGACTATTTCCCTCGCTCTGCCTCTGAGTTGTAAGAATCAAGTGGAGACGATTAAGTAAAGGGCTTTGTGAAATAATGAAATCTAAGCAAAGCTATACATAATTGACATATAGATATTTTGTATAAAATTAATGTATAAGTGTTATCTATGACAATAATTATTTTCATTGAGTCTGCCTTGATTTTCTTTCCTTTTCTTTTTTTTTTTTTTCTTTTGCTGCTTACATAATCTTTTTCAGAGGTTTGTCCCTTAACCTGAAGAGAACACTTCTTGATTATGTCCCCTGGGACATCTTTGCCATTCTCCCTTCTCTAAGGACTCTCCCCTCCATCTAGGTCTGTCATCTCCTAGCCTAATTCAATTCTCTAATAGTCTCCAACTTAACAACCCTCCACTGTGTCTGGCAAGCATTTTCATTCATCACTATGATCTCGTGTATTTTCAAGTGCTTCTCCAAAGGGGCGCTATAAATGAAATTGGTTTTCTGTGTTTGTTTTTGTTTTCCCATATTTCCAATAGTTTGCTTTCTAATGTTGTCAGTATTCATAGACCTGAATTGCTACTTCCATTTTCACTCTCCATTTTTATATCTTAAACTGTCAGCTCATTTAAAGCTCATGGTTCTTTCCATTTTAGGCTTCTCAGGAATTTGGGGTTTTTTCAACTTCATTTCTTGATGGTTTTATCCCCTGGCTCACTTTTTCTTCTCCACCAATATGGTGATAACTTATTTCCTTTAAACAACTTTCATCATGTGTTTCTACATCCTACTTACTCTTTTGGCGGGAACAACTAATCACATATCTCTGTTCCCACTCTGTCCGTGGTTTCAGATGAAGCATTAAAAAAAAAAAAAAAAAAGAAAAGAAAAAAGTTCCAGGGATGCCTGGGTGGTTCAGTAGGTTGAGTGTTGGACTGCTGCTCAAGGTTCGAGCCGGGCATTGAACTAGCTGCTGTCTATGCGGAGCCCACTTCAGATCCTTGCCCCCTTCTCTCTCTGCCCCTCCCCCCCCCCCCCCCCCGCGTCTCTCTCTCTCTGTCTCTCTCAAAAATAAATAAAAATCAAAAAGAGTTCCAATTGTAACATTATTTCCATTGATACCTCAGAGGCTGTGATGGATAAGATGATGAATAAGAGTATTATAAATCTATGTAATCAATATAAATTTAGTGGCTTGTCTAATCTTGGCACAAAAAGGAAAACAAAAAAAATTAAATCATACTGGATCATCTATATCCAGTTAAATTGGAATCCTGTTTTCTCTATTTCATACTAAAGGAAAGTTACTGGAATTTTCTAATTTATTTCAAAATTCCTTACAGAGTAAAGCTTTAAAGAATTAATGAACTGAACTCATTTGTAATACTGAGCTAAAACTGTTACAAAAGGGGCACCTACCTGAATGACTCAGTCAGTAAAGTGTCCCACTTCAGCTCAGGTCATGATCTCGCAGTTAGTGCATTCAAGCCCCATGTTGGGCTCTGTGCTGATAGCTCAGAGCCTGGGGCCTGCTTCAGATTCTGTCTCCCTCTCTCTGCCCATCCCCCACTCACACTCTGACTCTCTTGCTCTCTCTTTCTCTCAAAAATAAATAAACATTAAAAACTGTTATAATAGGAAAGAATCTGTTGCCAGAGTAGTATTCTTCAGACTGGTGATAGATATATCTTCATCTTTTTTTTTTTTCAACTTTTTTTTTTTTAATTTATTTATTTATTTTATTTATTTTTGGGACAGAGAGAGACAGAGCATGAACGGGGGAGGGGCAGAGAGAGAGGGAGACACAGAATCGGAAACAGGCTCCAGGCTCTGAGCCATCAGCCCAGAGCCGGACGCGGGGCTCGAACTCACAGACCGTGAGATCGTGACCTGGCTGAAGTCGGACGCTTAACCGACTGCGCCACCCAGGCGCCCCTATCTTCATCTTTTAAAACAGGCTAATATTTTCCCTCCTAATGTACTCCATTCAAAATAATGCTTTACCCATTTTTACATCGTGAGCAAAAAAACTTACTGTGAAAACTCCTTTTAACAATACAACCATATGTTGAGGGAAACTAGTCATGAATCATTTATGTATGATACAAAATAAAATATATAGAATAAGAAAAATAAGCAGATACTAGTCTTTAAATCTGAAATTTTATATTTTATTTAACACATATTTTAATTCCAATTTTCACTTGCTAGTTCTGAATGAATATAGCTGACTGAGATTTAAATATATATTCACCTAGGGGCATCTGGGTGGCTCAGTTGGTTGAGCACATGACTCTTGGTTTCTGCTCAGGCCATGATCTCATCATTGGTGAGTTCGAGCCCTGTGTCAAGCCGTGTGCTCACTGCACGGCCTGCTTGGGATTCTCTCTCTACCTCTCCCTGCCCCTCCCCAGCTTGTGCTCTATCTCTTTCAAAATAAATAAATTAACTTTAAAAAATTAAAATATATTCACACAATACAGCACAAACATATGCACATAAGGAGAGAGAGATTGATAGACACAGGGAAGAAAGACACAGGAGGCCACAGGAAGAAAGACACAGAAAGACAAAGGAAGAAAAAGAGATTAGGAAATAAAAGTAATATATAGTTTCATAAACACTCAAGGGATTAAGTATCTGGCTAAAGTCACCAAGGTGTCAGCATTAGAACACAGAATTGAGCTCATGTTTTTGGTCTCATCACTGGAGATCTGTACCGTATGTATATCACAGTAGTCAACCTAGAGAATTTTTCTTGTTTTGTCATTTTTTAAAACTTTCTTTTCTCTGTGCATAAATCAGATGATTGGCCCAAGACAGCTTCAATTCTATCACAGGAAGTGTGACACTCCTAACGTTCACAGTAAGAATAATAAGATTGAATAATTGCCTGGATTGAATAATGCTGCTAACCTGAGTTTATATCTGGTAGAGATAAATACTGAGAACCCGAATGGCCTTCAAGCAATCAAACACTCTAGACTACTGATATTCTTAATAGGACATCTTTATTGGAATTGATTTTGGCATCTGCATTACTACCTAAATATCTTTCTAAAGTTGAGTTGGCAAAAATCTTCTAGTGTTTGTACAGTAATCAAAAGAAGATAATTCCAAGGTCATTATGTTTCTTTCTCCCTCTCATTAAAAAAACAAAACAAAACAACTATAACCATTACCACCACTATGTCTAAAATAAAATGAACAAATAATGTGTAATTGCTCTATTCACAGTAGTCTCTACATATCAGTACTATGATATATCAGTACTACGATATATCAGGACTATGATAAGACTACCCTTAAAACCTCATTGTCATTCCAGATTACAAACTTGAAAATATGATAAGTATATTATTTTCTGTCCTGAAAAAATACAACTTAGTTTTATTTCTTCATATGTTGAAGATATCACACTTCTATGGTAGAATTAAGACTGTAAAGCTGATAAAAAGAAATTAATCTAAAAAATAAATTGGTCAATGGAATGAAAGTTCCATTCACAGATACATGACAATTTTACTTTCTTAATAATTAATAATTATTTCATAAAAGCATATGGATTAATTTTACAGATTATTCAGGAAAAAATAAATTTATAAATAATTTCCATTCTTACATATGTGTTTTACACTTGCAGAAAAGATTGAAAGAAATATAGGTTCTCACACATAAGGTCTTCATGTGTACATGTACAGCCACGTATGTCACCACACCACCCCTTCTCTCAGAAACGATTTATGTTTTGGGTGATGATGTAATAGGTTTTATTTTCATTTTCATTATTTTCCAGGTTTTCTATAGCGATCTGTACTTTTTACTTAGCAATGCATTATGAATGTTTCCCACATTTTTAATCATTTCTTAATGATACAACTTTTAAAGATTTATTGCTTTCCATCTTATATCATGAATTAAATAGGAATATTTTTGTTTAAAAGACTATAGATGAAAAACAGATTAGCAATTCTGCTTACACTTACGATTTTCACCGTAAGCATAAATATTTAGTACTGAAATGACAAATATGCGGTAGACACAATTTTTAGTTCTTCATACACATTGTCAAATTTTTCTAGGCACATACACACATATGAATACATTCATACATATATGCATATACTGGTATAGATGTACGGATATACATATAAGTGTAGACATTATTTTACATTTCTACCAACAGCGAAGAACACCCATTATGCTTACTCTAAGCACCAAAAATGTTGTATTGTATTGGCATTGTATATTTCTATAGAAATCATCCATATTATATTTTTTTCAAATTTATTTTCACAATGTTATATTCTATTTTGCTATGGCTTTTCCCTCTTGTTTTGTTTCATGTCCCCAGTTTGGTGCATGTATAATGAAATTGGCTCAATTCTTACATTTTAGAGGAACTGCAAATTTATACACACCACTTTTTTTTAAAGCAGTTCACCAATAAGTATCTGAAACCATAACATATTCATATTATTTGGAAAAGTAATACCATTTCTGGGAAGTGATCCCAAAGTAATCAACTAATGTAAGTTAAAGCTTTGGAAGTGGAGATGTTCATTTCCCCATTACATATTACAATGAAAAGTCAGAAACAGTATAAAATATCACTGACAGTCACAAAACTTGCAAAATGTTTGTTTATCAGATAAATGGAGTGGCTAAGGACGAAGGACTAAGGCTCTATAGAAAGGGACTAAGGGACTCTATAGAAAAATAAATCATTCTAGAAAGAAGAACCAGTCAAAATTCCTTAGCTTCAGGAAATGCCCTAGTTATTAGATGAGAGATGTTACTTTAATAAAGTATTTAGTTTTTGGATAAGTCTCTCACCAAGCCACCATTGGACACCAACTACATCGCAACATGAAAGATTTTCTCTAAAAACCCTTTAGACTCTGTTGTGCAGGTATCTCTTTTTACTCATATTTTCAATGGAATATGCACAAAGAGGAAGCTGCCCTTCATTTGCTAAAGTTCACCAACAAACTGAGCCATCTTTGGGCTTTAAGTGCCTTATTGAAAGCAGAAACTTTATGGAGATTAGTGGAAAGCTATTACTAAGATATTCATAGAAGATATCAACAGGAGCTAACAGAAAGACTTACCTAAGCTATATCCTCTGGGTGTTCCTTCAATTTCCTTTACAGCAGAATTTTGGGACTGTATAAAAATGCAGTGTCAAGACAATACTGTAAAAAACACTGAAAGCTGGAAAAACATAGGTTTTAGAGCTTAAGTAATTTTCCCAATGCCACGGAGATAGAAAATGGTAAAATAATATTTGAACTCATCTTCTCTGCAAGAAGGCAACAGATTTCTATTTATACATCACTCTGAAGTTTTTCTTCAAAGAAAGAAGCCCATTAGTGGCTATGATGTAGGAGTGTAGAACAGAGCTGATGAACTTGCATCTGATTATTTACGTCCTATTTCAGACTGGGGGAAAATATTAAGGGTAAGACATTTCTTCTTCCTTTTGAATTCTCTTCACCCTAATAAACAGTCAACACATTACTGTTAACGGTTGATGCTTTGTGTCACCAAATTTCAAAGGTTTGTCTCTATGGATAGAGACTACATGAGCATTTCTTTGTGTCAGTCATAGACATTTCTTCCTTTCTGTGAATATTTCCATCAAACTCCTGTTCAAAAAATATTTATCAATATATTGAGAGATTTGTATCTATCTATCTATATATTTATGTATATATTTACTGATGTGTGTGTTTAAGAGAGACTGGTAATTAGTGACTGCAACCATATTACATTTAGTAAAATACACTCAAACTGTAATAAATTTATCAGAATACAAATATAAAACTTATGAAGCAATAAGCTTTCCAGGTGAGAACTATTGTCTATGTATGTCATAATGAATGAAATACTTTTAAAACTGAAGATTTTTTATGACATTTACCTTTTGTATTCAAACTTCTTACCTAAATATAGTATCTAATAATAATACTCTTTGCACTTACTATTTATTCTCAAATTATAACATACATCACACATTTCCTCTATTTTAAAAAATGCATTGTCTGCTCAAATGTATTTTAAACTCTTGGGTATTTGGTAAGCACTGTGCGTTCTATTTTATTTTTAACAATTTTCTGCACATACCCAGAGTAGGTATTAAATGAATAGTTATTCATTGTTAAAGTATATAATTAATCAGAAAACTGCATTTAGCAAGTATGTTCAACATTTAGGATTATATTATATGTTATTCTATCTTGTACTTGACTTAGTTGTAACTTCCACCTGTGTTGAAAGTATATTCTTATATCATAACCATTTATAGCATCATTATAATAAAGCATATTATTTAGATATGCTAAGGAAATGTAAGATGTGCCATGAGTATGCTACCTTTAATGCAGCATTGTTTAATGAAAGGTCATAACTAGGTAGCTTATCTATTATTTTGCATTATTTATTACTCTGAACATTTCATCAGTAGAATATATTATTTGCATAATAATGAGGATACATACTCTGAGATATGCATTAGATCACTTTTGCACATTTGCTTTCTTTTCTACAGATTTCTAGCCCAGGCTTTTTCCATAAATATGTATATTTTATGGTGAAAAATACGAAATATTTATGAATTTGAATTCCTCTCAATATTACTATAACGCCTTCTCAATTTTTAGTAATAGATTATTCTATCTTTAAATAATCAAGATGGAATGATTTCTAAAGCACTTATTGACAAAAACAATTTGCAAACTATCTGAAAACAAAGAAACATAAAAGCTATCTGGAAAATCATCTAGTGGAGGCATGTAAATAATACAAATAATTCTAAAGCAAAGGGAGACTTCTAAAAGATGTTCTTAGTGATATTAGGATTCAAAGGCAGGATTCCTAAACATCCATTGGAAGAATTGAGTTCAGTGGAGCTGCAAAAACAGGAAAAACTATAAACAAAGGTTAAAGGTTCCAGAGAAGATGGCAAATAGAATGGGCTGCTGTCTATAGTCCCTTAAATCAGCTGTGGGAAAATACAGAAATACAGGAAAGATTTTATATAAGAAATAATATTAAATTTTTGAGAAACACCTAGGGAGAACAAAGAGTATTATGAACTCATGAGAGGGTAGATAGGATTATCTTGGGAAGAGGATACATTGAAGGAAAGATTTAAACTCTACTGTTGTCACACTTAAATTACTTGGAAAAACCTTTAACTGACCTATCACAGCAGAAATGACCAGCATTAGCCTACACTGCTCAATGTGAATAGGGTAATTTTGGGTTGGCACAAAATCTTGTTGGGATGAAAAGCTGTAAAAAGAGGTGTGACCGATAATTTGATGTCAGATATTGACAACTCCTTCTGCTCTCCCCTGAAATTTCCAGCAATGGCACACCAAACTGTGAAAATTGGATAGTGTGTTTTCCAACTCCAGTTCCTCTGTAAGTGTTGAAAGGTGCACTCATTAGAAGAAGTGTTTCCTAATAAAGTAGTAACAATTAGAGGTGATCATCAGTAGTTTTAAATGGCCTCTCCCTTAACCTCATTGAGATGGCCCTAGTCTTAGATATGAATTGTAGCTTTTCCATTACATAGTACCAGACAGGAAAGCTGATACTGTCAGTAATTCAGCTTGTTTGTCAAAATAACTACTACCTCACCATTTCAACTATTATAAGAGGAAGATTCAGGTACAATGTGACCCAGAATTATTAGGATAGAAAAATCTAGAAATTTAAATAATTATAAATAACTGCCTTCCAAAAAGGTAATGTAGGACATTAGAAATATGAAGCACAAACATAAAGTCATACAAAAAACATATGGAAGAATAAAGAATGAAGATTATAAATTAAATGAAGAACAACAAAAAGAACCAATAGCAGAAAAAGGTAAAGAACAAATTAATGAGACAGAAGTCAGACTAGACAAAACAAAATCTATGAAAGAAGAAAGGAAAGACAATGGGGTAGAAAATATTAAAGGATAGGGATAGATTAAATATGGAGGATAGAATTAGAAAGACCAACACCGGGAACTGGTAGCATTCTCATATGGGCTTGTGCACACTGTATACTGCATAGCTTGCATGGTGTCCATTTATTTCCATGCTCATCATATATTTGTATATTTATTATAGCTATATCCTGAAAGATAGTAGTATATTGTCTCGCAAGTAGGTTTCTTTTTTCTAATTTTCAAAAATTCACCATTTACTTTCCTGTGCCATCCAAAATAAATCATTCTCATGGATAACACCTAAAATTCCTGGAGAGAATACAAAAAGTACCTGAGGATTCCAGAAGGTAAACACTATCAGACTGATGGAGCAGAGAAAACAAAACCTGAAGAACCACCAGTACAAGATGGAGTTTTCTATTTCATTCACTGTTTTTCTCCTTCCATCTCCATACTTAGACCTGAGGATGCCCAAATTGAAACACTGTAAAGCAGGCAAAGGCAAATATAACCCACAAGAAACCACCTCTTTTCGGTCAGAGGACATAAAAACAGAACTATGAGGTGAAGAGTGAGGAGGAATCCACATTTTTCCACTTTTATTTTCTGTCTTCTCTCCCAGTCCTCCTAAAGACAAGCCCTGCCCATGAGCTGTGCTGCTATCAAAGAAGCAGCACATATACCCAAATCCCCAAGAAATCCACTTTATATATAATTATACCGACAGGTTAAAGGAGAGAAAGGATGGAAAAAGACATACCATGCAAATATAATATCATAAAATAGAATCTGAAACAAGGAACATTACCAGTGAAAAGAAATACTTATGATAAAAAGGGTCAATTCACTGAGAACATTAACAATGTAAAGTAGTTATCTACCCAACAAAACAACTTCAATATAGATAAATAAACAACTGACAGAAGTGAAATGAAAAATAAACAAGACTGAAATTACACTTAGTGACCTAACTCTTCTTTCTTTAATTGAAGGAATGAGCAAATAGAGAATCAGCACGGATATAGGTCACACACACAATACTCTTCTACTTGATCTAATTCCCATTCATAAAACAATCTGTCCAACAATAGTATATATACATTAGTGGGGTTTTTGTTTTTTAGTTTTTTTCAAGAAAGCACCATTGGGGACACAGTGAGACTTCTAAAAGATTACACATAAAGAGGTTTTTTTTAAATAGAGTTACAGCTGCAAAAGTAATAACAAATTTCCCATTCTTAAAGAAAAGTGAAAAACAGACTTAAATCCTAAAAAAGAGAGAAAAATGACGTTCTTTCATATATTATAGCATCACTTAAGAAAAAAAAGGATAGAGGTTCTGGGTGGCTAAGTCAGTTGAACATCTGACTCTTGATTTCGGCTCAGAGCATGATCCCAGGGTTGTGGGATGGAACACCTGCATTGGGCTCCCGGCTGAGTGTGGAGCCTGGTTAGGATTGTCTCTCTCCCTTTGCCCCTCTCCCCCATGCATACACTCTCTCTCTCTCCAAAATAAAAAAAAAAAAATAAGAAAAAAGAAGGATGTAATAGAAAGAGAAAACTATCCACATAGGAAGAGGAATAACACTACCTCTAATTCTTAACAGTAAAACTGAAGATGACAAACTAATGCAAGTCTCTTTCCTTGTTATTTTTGAGAATTTCTGAAGAAAAAAATGATCTAAACATAGATTTGTAAGTCCAGCCACAATTTCATGAGTAATAAAATATAAACAGCCATACGAAACTCCAGAATGCAACGTCTAACATGCAGGTGCTATAGCTGTCTGAGATGTAAAGTAAACCAGAAGAGATTGGAAGGAGCCTTTATATTAATGGGTGTCAGTAATTATTAGCTGCATTTCCCAAATTACTTCATAAGATATGAGGTCAGGCTAGAATTGGCCAGTTTCAAAGGCAACATAAATGAAAATAGAGTACAGAAATGTGGGCCTTAAAAAGATAGAAAAGCTGAATGTCTCTGGACCCCAAACAGCAGGAAATTCCATTTTTAGATAAGATTTAAGTGGCAGTCTTTTTGGTACATTTCAACTAATGGCAGAAATTTAGGCCATCAGTAAAGATCACATTAAAAGGTTTGCCTTCCCACTCAAGCCAATTGCTTCAAATTGCCACCATTAAGTTGAGGACTATGTGCAAGGAAGTAAAGAAAGAAGTCATATATAAGAACTATATCTAGAAAAGAGGGTTAGCTGTAGTTATTGACTCATGAAACTGATGGTAAGAAAATAGTTCAGAAATATATTTCATTTTTTAGGGCATTATACTGATAAAGAAACAACTGACCTGATCTGAAGATATTTCAAGTCTTTAAATATCAAAAAACACTCAGGCCTCTAAATTTCCCTGGGAGGAGGAGGATTACATTAACAATACAGCCCTCAAGGAGGACAAATTTCCCAATATTCACTTCAAATGTAGTCATGAAGGATAATGAACAAGGAACAATATCTCAGAGCCAGTAGTTACAGGGGACAGGGCCAGCCTTGAAGTTGTTCTACCTGGGGGGTGACCCAGGGCTCCATGATGGGCTTAATGCTCTTTTGTTACATCCTTGAAATAGTTTTATCTTCAAACCTGTGTTTTGTAAATGACGTCTGCTGGGACATCCACATGAGCAGAGAAGTGATGCCTACCATGTGTTCTGTGGTCCCTAGCATATAGTATTTAAAATGCCCCATGAGGGGGCGCCTGGGTGGCTCAGTCGGTTAAGCGACCGACTTCGGCTCAGGTCATGATCTCACAGTCTGTGGGTTTGAGCCCCGCATCGGGCTCTGTGTTGACAGCTCAGAGCCTGGAGCCTGCTTCCGATTCTGTGTCTCTCTCTCTGCCCCTCCCCTGCTCATGTTCTGTCTCTCTCTGTCGCAAAAATAAATAAAAACATTATAAAAAAAATTTTAAATGCCCCATGAGTACACAATTCCAGTGGACTCAGGGTTTGTGGGAATTTTGCAAGATTCAAAAGTAGGGCCAGCTATACAACTTGCTAGATCCAATGCAAAATAAAAAATGCAAGGTTCTTTATTCAAGGTAGACACATTATATTTATTATTGAGTAAACAGGGACACAGTCCCAAGAAGTCATGATTTCCATTTAAACCAGAGTTTCCTTCAAATGCAAGAAAGCAAAGGCATTCTAAGAAACAGGAATAAACAAGGAATCCCCTTATAACCATTCTGGCTCTTACTAAATTCCCTCCATTAGCCAAACATCTACACAGAAAACAGTGTCGTGAAAATAAAAGGAGGAAATGGAAATTGTATTTTGTTGTAGTACATTATGAGAAATACTCCACTGTACATCTAGTATTCTTGTGTTTAATAAAGTAGAAATATGTTCTATAACCTAATACTCTCCTATAATGCCAAATTCCACAAACGTCAAAGAAACAGACTCTTGATTACAGAGAACAAACTGACGGTTGCCAGAGGGGAGGTGAGCGGAGGGGATGGGTGAAATAAGTGTTGGGGATTAAAGAATACACTTACCATGATGAGTGCTGAGTAATGTACAGAATTGTTGAATCACTATATTAAACACCTGAAACTAATATAACACTGAATGTGAACTATACTGGAATCAAAATTAAACACTTAATAACTTTTTTAAAAAATGCCACAAATGTTAATATCAAAAAGCCTGTGAGCTAATTAATCATCCTAAACTACATTTTCCATTGCTATCTTGGAAAAGTTATACTTTAAAAGTTATATTTAATTTAGTGTTATTTGTAATAGCCTTACATACTTGAGAGAGAAAACTGAGGCCCAAGAGTTTATCTTATTATTAAAAAATGATATAAACACATTTGTACACAAAATCAGCTCTTGTGCTTATCAATTCAGACTTTTTCCAAACAAGATAACTTTCCATGTCATATCATAAAGGGTATACTTATTTGGAAATGATTGTGTATTCCTGGGACATGGTTGTTCTATGTAGTCAGGATACAGAGTAGGTCTAGGAGAGAGGACAAGAAGAGAAACAATGAGGAGAATGCACTGATTATATAATCATGTTTATCAGTGTTATTAAAACATTTGGTAATGTGTATATAAATATTTTAATGTTTATTTTTGAGAGAGAAAGAGACAGAACATGACGAGGGAGGGGCAGTGAGAGGGGGAGACACAGAATCCAGGCTTTGAGCTGTCAGCACAGAACCCAATGTGGGGCTCGAACCCACAAACCGTGAGATCATGACCTGAGCCAAAGTCAGACACTCAACCAACTGAGCCACCCAGGTGCCTCAGTAATGTGTATATAAAATTAAAATAAATGAATTTTTTTCCTTTGTCATAATTTTTAGTAGATAATGAAATTCAGTCAAATTTATGTGAAAAATAACATTTCAATTTAAGGCAATAAGAGAGGAACTTCACTGACATGTTTACGCATTGCCCAGCAAGAGTTCATGAAAAAGAGATAAAATGCACAATTTATTTACATACTATAATTCTAATTTTAACTAATTATTTTCAATATACTACAATTCCTCCAGGTAAAGACTGAATGATACAATGTGATTTCTTGTAACTTTAGTTAGCACAATGGTTTGCAACTGAAAATATGGTACATGTTTTTTTGCATCTGTTCATCATTTGTACTTAATTCCTTTTCAAAATATAGAACAATAGATTGAAAAAGAAAACTTTACAATTTAGAAATATATTCAAATACCACTAAAGTACACTTTGACCATCACTCTCAGTCTCCTTGCCCCCAACCATTCTCCCCAACCTATCCATTGTTTTTCACTGATAACATATCTGTAGGTAATTTCCTATGCATTAAAATATATATTTGAAAACCTCTTATTCTGTGCAATGTTGGCTGGTTAAATGAAATATTAAATTAGCTCTTATAGTAGGAGACATATATGTCTTAATTATTTACATGTTAAATATTTAATTTAAACCATAAAATAAACCATAAACTATAAAATATTCATATTTTTGATATGCATTCATATTCATATTAACTGATTGGAGTCCTATGTTTTGTTTTCCACAATATTATCTATAATGCATTTTAAACAGCCCTTTGGTACAGGGTGGTTTCTTACTTTAAAAAATTTTTTTTAATGTTTATTTATTTTTTTTGAAAGAGAAAGAGAGCATGAATGGGGGAGGGGCAGAGTTCGAGAGAGATGCAGGCTCCAGGTTCTGAGCTGTCAGAATCATGACCTGAGCTGAAGTCTGACACTCAACTGACTGAGCAACCCAGGTGCCCCTATAATCCATTTTATTTATTTATTTTTTCAATATATGAAGTTTATTGTCAAATTGGTTTCCATACAACACCCAGTGCTCATCCCAAAAGGTGCCCTCTTCAGTGCCCATCACCCACCCTCCCCTCCCTCCCACCCCCCATCAACCCTCACTTTGTTCTCAGTTTTTAACAGTCTCTTATGCTTTGGCTCTCTTCCACTCTAACCTCTTTTTTTTTTTCCTTCCCCTCCCCCATGGGTTTCTGTTAAGTTTCTCAGGATCCACATAAGAGTGGAACCATATGGTATCTGTCTTTCTCTGTATGGCTTATTTCACTTAGCATAACACTTTCCAGTTCCATCCATGTTGCTACAAAGGGCCATATTTCATTCTTTCTCATTGCCACATAGTACTCCATTATAATCCATTTTAAATGGTTTCTAGTTTTGATGTCTTTAAAGTGAATGAAAAATTTTTAAATAATTGCAAAGCAAGTTGGGTGAAAAATTTTAAGTTTTATGAGCTTCGTTATAAGAATTTTTTAGGATTTTTTTAATGTCTATTTATTTTGAGACAGTACAAGCAGGGTAAGAGGAGAGAGAGAGAGAGGAAGAGAGAAAATCCCAAGCAGACTCCAGACTGTCAGTTCAGAATCTGATGCAGAGCTCTATCTCCCAAACCATGAGATCATGACCTGAGCTGAAACCAAGAGTCAGGTGCTTAACCAACTGAACCAACCAGGCACCCTGGGCTGTTTTTTTTTTATTTGTTTATTTAAATTAAGTTTTTATAGAAATGTTTTCTTTTGTACGCCTAGATTTCTGTAACATGTAATTAAATTAGATAAATCCATTAAATATTAAAGCTTCTAATGAAGTTAAACAACTAAAATTATTTTGTATGAACAAGTTAGGAAACAGGTTAGGAAATAATGAACCTTGGTCAACAAAACTCTAGGGGTAAGGACAGAAGTACATAATCACATGAAAAATTACATTTTTAGTAGTAAGTTTTTAAAATGCAATAAAGAACTGTCAGTTTAAAGAAACAGGAGAACGCAGTTTTATTTATTGGATACCTGTAAGAGCTTCTAAAGTAAGTTACAAAATTGTTTCTAAAGTAAGTTACAAAATTGTTTCTAAAGTAAGTTACAGATTTGTGTGTTTCATATATTTTGTAAATGGTGTATGCACATGTATGTCAACATATGTGAGTGTGAATAAATATATAAATGTTCATTTATGTATATGTGAAGACAAACAGATAAGAAAGTCCTGAGAGTAGAGATGCTTTATAAATTTTAGTAGTAAATAATAGTATATATCATATGATACTCCTTGAACAATGTATTTGGGAGAATTCTCCATGTTAGTGTATATCAGTGTAACATACTTTCTAAACAGCTGCTTTGTACATCTTAATAGAAAAGTGCTTGTTTCATGGAACATTCCTCTGTAGATGGATATTTATTTGTTTCTTATTTCTGACTACTGAAGGCAGGGCCTAAATGAACATCCTTGTAGCATCTGATTGTACACATATGGAATTGTAGGTGTCAATAAATGGCAATACTGAATCTGGACCTTATACTTATTCCAATAACTACTATTAAATTATCTTTATAAGGGGCTTAATTAATTTAAATTTCCACAACTACTATAAAAGCTTATATCTGTATCTCCACAGAATTGTTCAATTTATTAATAGTTGTCTTATTTCCCTTCAATTTGATTGGTACAAAATAGTATCTCACTGTACCTCTGTTTTGTATATCATCAATTATGAATATATAAGAACATATTAGTGACTGATGCTCTCTCTCCTGTGAATTGCATGTTTACATGCTTTCTCTGGATTTCTGGCCTTTATTTATTGATAGGTAAGAGTGTTTTCTAAATTATATATTTTTTCTAAATCTCTATACATACATATATTGGAAGTATTTCTACATATATAATACTTCAAAAACTAATTTATAACTTATCATAAAGGTTCCTAATTACTTTATATTTTGATAAAATATTTTAGTCTCATAGTCCCACTGCTACCTAAAATATTGTTTTTCTGATGTTAAAATGAGTTTATTGAATAACCACTGATTGAATGGAGTAAAGGCTAGTTTTGTACATCAGCCAAGACATTGCTGAATTTTTGAGCGCCAAACTGTTCATGTTCAACTCTATACATTTTTAAAGGATGAGAATTGGTTCATACAATGAATGAGTCACAGTGATGCAAGGTACAGCATAGATAATATAGTCAGGGATACTGTAGCAGTATTGTATGGTGACAGACGGTAGCTACACTTGTGATTAGCACAGTGTAATGCATTGACTTGCTGAATCACTGTTGTACACCTGAAACTAACGTAACATTCTGTGTCAGCTACACTCAAATGTAAAATTTCTTTTAGAAAAAGTAAAAGATAGTATACAAAGTAAAAAAAAGTAGAAAAGTAAAAAAAAGATAAAAGGATGAAAACTTTTCTGTTTTAAGGCTGTAACAGCATTTATTTATAATTTTTTGGTATGTTTGTAGATTTTGTTGCTGTACAAAATAATACAATTGACATCAGAGTTTATAGGCTTCAACTTCTATATAGATCATTTCCTTGGTGTAGAGATTTGTAAAAAAGAAATTTTGGTGCACACATTGATGGTTTTGATATATTAATCAAACTCTTCTCCAGAAATTTAGTGAAATAATTGTGTTCTATTAAAAAAAAGAAAAGAAAAAAAAAGGCTATATTCTGTTAATGTTTTTTTTTTTCAGAATATTAAAGATATATTTGTTTGGGGGGTTATTCTTATTTTTCTAAATTTTTTAAGTCTTTATTTTAATTCCAGTTAGGTAAGATATAATACAATACTAGCTTCAGGTGTACAGTATAATAATTTAACACTTCCATGCAACATCCTGTGCTCATCACAAGTGCCCTCCTTAATACCTATCACCTTTTTACTCATTCCTCCCCGTTCACCTCCCCTCTGGCAACCATCAGTTTGTTCTTTACAGTTAAGAGTCTGTTTCTTGGTTTGTCTCTTTCTTTTTTCCCCTTTGCTCATCTGTTTTCTTTTTTAAATTTCACATATCAGTGAAGACACAAGGTATTTGTCTTCCTCTGACTGACTTATTTCACTTACCATAGTACTCTCTGGCTCCATCCACATCATTGCAAATGACAAGATTTCATTCTTTTTAATGACTCAGTAATATTCTACACTCACTCACACACACACACACACACACACACACACACACACACACACATACACCACATCTTCTTTATCCATTTATCAGTCAATGGACACTTGGGCTGGTTTCATAATTTGGCTATTGTAGATAATGCTGCTATAAACATTGGGGTGCACATATCCCTTTGAATTAGCACTTTTCTATTCTTTGGGTAAATGCCTAGGACTACAAATGCTGGATCTTAGGGTAGTTCTATTTTTATCTTTTTGAGGAAACTCCATACTATTTCCCAGAGTGGCTACACCAAGACAAGAGTGTCCACTCTCACCATTGTTATTTGACATAGTAAAGGCTTGTTTCCAACACTTGTGAATATAACAAGTGCCCTCTTTTATCACTGTACATTGGATGTCTAAAAATTAATTTTCTCTTTCTTTAATGTTTATTTATTTTTGAGAGATAGAGAAAGAGACATAGAGTGCAAGCGTGGGAGGGGTAGGGAAAAAGGGATGCACAGAATGTGAAGCAGGCTCCAGGCTCTGAGCTGTCAGCACAAAGTCCCACGCAGGGCTCAAACCCATGAACCGCGAGATCATGACCTGAGTCCAAGTGAGGTCTTAACCGAGTGAGCCGAGGGAGCCACCCAGGCGCCCCCGTAATTAATCTTCTTAATTGGAAATTATTTATCTCAAGAAAAAATATCTAACTATTCATTTGAGTAGTATAAAAAGCTGTCCATCATTTCAAATTGTTTAATAATTATTTGATCTTTAAGTATTCCTATTTCATTTTGTGCTAACTTTGTAAAGATACGTATATGTCTAGTAATGCATAAATTTCATCTAAGTTTTCACTGTTAGCATATTTCATAATTCAATTTATTACTTTTATCTATGAAGATATTATAGATATATCCCATTTTTCATTATTTATTTTGTTTGATTTTTAAAATATCATTCTACATTTGTATTTCTTAGTATACTGCTTAGCATTGTAAGATTAGAACTTTATATAAATGGAGACACAGTATGTATTCTATAACTATGGATTTGTTTAATATTATGTTAACACATGACTTTATGTTGATGAATGGAGCTATTGTTCATTCATTTTTACTACTATAGATTTTTTAAAATATGTAACACTTTGCTTGTTCATTCTCATGCTAACAAATATTTGTGTTTTTTACTGGTTTTGCTATAACTAAAAAAATGCTGTCATGAGCATCTTTCTTTTTGAGTAATTAGAGTGTATGTCTAGAAGTGGGATTTCTGCATTGTTTTATGCGTGTAACTTCAATTTTATTTCCCTAATGCAATTTTTTTCAAGTATGGTAATAACAATTTTTATTCCACGAGCATATATACAAGACTCATGGCTACATATCTTAGAAAACATATTTATTTTCATTTTGATGTACCAACTATATCTAAAATATACTAAAGTACTGTTGCAATTTGGTTTTAGTGTACATTTCCTTATAACTATTGAATGTTAGTATCTTTTGGCATGTTAATTAGTCATTTTTGTTTATTTTTCTCTGAAATGCCAGTTCAATTTTTGTGAAAATTTTCTATTGATGATTTTCATTTTATTGCTGATTTATAAATCACTCCATGTGTCTTTATAAATTTAATGTTCTGCAAATATTTTCCCAGTTTGTAACTGACATTTTAAAGATTTTTTCACACATGCTATTTTGTGAATTTGGGTAAATTTACAAAAATATAACTGATTTTAGTGTGCCGTTTTTTAGTTTTTTATTTTTATTTCATTTTTTAATGTTTTTATTTATTTTTCAGGCAGAGAGAGACAGAGCATGAGCAGGGGAGGGGCAGAGAGAGAGGGAGACACAGAATCTGAAGAAGGTTCCAGGCTCTGAGCTGACAGCACAAAGACCAATGTGGGACTTGAACTCACAAACTGCGAGATCATGACCTGAGCTGAAGTTGGGCGCTTAACTGACTGAGCCACCCAGGCGCCCCTTTAGTGTGCTGTTTTTAAAATCTATCCCTCCCTAAAGAAACAAGATATTCTCATTATTTTTTGAAAAAAGTTTAAAATTTTGCTTTTTTATATAAATCTCTAATCTACAGAGGTAGTTTTGTAAATCTATTACATGAAATAGTTGTCCTCTTTATTATCTTACAATTCAGCAAGCATTTGTTTATATTTTGTCTCATCTCTATTGATCAGTAATACTTGATATAATAAGTTATAAGAAACCTTGAGAATTAGTACACAATTTTCTATTGGTTTCTCATATTTCTACATATCCTTTGAACAAAGGTAATGATAGCCTTTGTCCTGACTGTATTTTCAAGGTTTTTTTTTTTGTTTTGTTTTTTGTTTTTTGTTTTTTTTTATAGCAAATAGCTTTGGAAGATAGACATCTTGTAACCCTCTGAGTGAGAGGGAAGTTCTGTGTTGTTGCTGCCTGTGATGTTAATGAAAATGTGCCCGTCCCCTGGGGCAATAGTTGGCCATGTTAGCCAACAGGTCTCTTTAAAAGCTTAAGGTTCCTTAGCTGTGACACAAGTCACTGAGCGTGCACCATCTAATATGGGTTTTCCCAGTACCCTGGTAAGATTTGGGGGCAAGGGGAACAGATACAAACATTAAGCTCCTGCTCCCTCTGTGCCATTAGTAATAAAGTATTTTATCTTTGATTTAGGAGTCTCGTGTCTTCTGCTAGTATCTATGAAACTGTGGCAAGCTAAATTTAGTTTGCCCATAAGGTAAAATGTCAGACCCATTTGCATAATTCTTGACACTAAACACTCATCAGAAATAACAATTAGAAAAGAAAAAAAATTTTGGTAGCCATTCCAAGGTAATAAATATATAACTACATAAATAAGCAGAAATCATATACATTTTTAAACAAAATGACTAAAAGGTAATCATGTACATCTTAATCTCTGATTGAATATGTCATTAAAATTATACACTATTACAGAAAATGAAACCATCTCATTGGATTATCACTGTTACCTACACAGTTCTCAACATTTCAGAATAGTGGCTTGATGAGTTAAGATATGCTCCTTCCCATGTAGAGTTAGCCCTTCAAATTTACAACCACAAATAAACTATATACACACTTGGCGTTTGCTATTCTTTTTTTTTTAAGGTTTATTTATTTATTTTGAGAGAAACAGCACCAGCTCACGAATGGGGGAGGGGCTGAGAGAGAGGTAGAGAGAGAAGCCCAAGCGGGACTTGGGGCGCCATCTCACAAACCATGAGATAATGACCTGACCTGACATGAAGAGTCTTACACTTAACCAACTGAGTCACCCAGGTGCCCCAACATTTGCTGTTCAGTCTCATCTCTTATGTTCCTTCCCAGAACAAAAGCCTTTATCAGTTTGTGTATTAATAAGCAGAATAAACTGCACAAGGCCAAGACAGAAGTGGCTGGAGAAGAGTCTACAAGAAGAGAAAGATGTACATAGGGACAAAAAAGAGGTTTAAAAATAAGTACACATGAGGAAGTACAAAAATGCAAATGAATTTTAAAGGAAAAATATAAAAACTACTAATAAAAATGACCAAGAAATTATGGTAATTGCTATCATCTTGTGGGAAGACACACTTTGTATGTACATATTAAAAGAAAATCTTGTTTCCTCTACACTCACATTACTTCTGACACAAATGTTTAGGGTTATACCCTACATTACACCAACCAATCTTCCAACTCTCCAGACCTTAGAGTGTCGTGTAATTCAATCATGACACTAACTACCTGGAGTTATCTTAGACCCACAGGTCATGCAAGACTATCCCATGCTGTAGACACCAATGTACATGCTAGTGTTCCTAGCACAATATATATATTTACAGGTTCAAAATAAGAAAAATCTCTTATTTAATAATTTAGGTGATATGACTTTAATGAGTATTTTACCTATATTGTAATATTCAATTGACATAATCATTTATTTGGAAGGTACTATTATCATTTGTACTTTTACAAATATACTGATATACTTTAAAAAAAAATACTAAGGCATGAAAGTTTTTTTTTTAAATCATTTATTTACTTTGAGAAAGAGAGAGAGAGAGAGAGAGAGAGAGAAAGAGAGAAAGGGAGAGACAGAATCTTAAGCAGGCTCTGAGCTGTCAGAGCAGAGCCCAATGCAGGGCTCAAACACATGAACCATGAGATCCTGACCAGAGCTGAGATCAAGAATCAGATGCTTAACCCATTAAGCCACCCAGGAGCCCCAAAGACATGAAGGTTTTAAGTTACTTGCTCATATCTAGAATGTGCCTGAATCAGAATTCCCATCTATGCAGTTTAACTCCAAAATTTATAATTTTTAACATTATATCTACATTAATGCAGTAAAAGTAATTATGAATTATTTTGTATGTAACACACTGATTCTTCAGATATGTGTTTTTCCTGGTTCCACACATCATATAGAGACAGCTGAGTGTATTATCTTCAACATAGAAGAATTATAATTTTAAAAGCAGAAAGTTTGTCATAAGTATTAATAATTTCCTTCAAGTGCTATAAAACTTGATTCAAAGAAATTGTTTTGATATATGTGCTATGTTTATTTTTTACAAAGAAAGAGCACTTCTAAGAACATCAGAGAATGCTAATTTAATTTGGATATACCACAAAGATATAAATGAGTTTGTGGATTGAAATAAATTTATGTCTGGAAGCCTCATTAAAAGTAATTTGTTATTTTTTCATCTTAATGAATTGTATTAATAGCAATAATTATATATCCTACAGTGCTATGATCAATGACAGTACATTTTTGTATAACATAAGAGAAAACATCAGATCAAAATGTTCATACTGATGCAAAATTTTTTTAACACATTAATGTTGATATGCATAAAATGTAAAGGCTTACATGTTATCAAGCAAAAAATAAGAATGTCAGAATATAGTATGTTTTTTCCAGCCACTGGCTTAGTCTCCAGATCGCTAATGAAATTATCAAGAAATATAAAATAAGTAAAACTCTGTATCAGTAAAATAGTCTAAATTCCACCCACAAATTTGACATTTAAAAAATTACTCTTAGGGGCACCTGGCTGGCTTGGTCGGTTAAGTGTCTGACTTCAGCTCAGGTCATGATCTCATAGTTCGGGGGTTTGAGCCCCACGTCGGGCTCTGTGCTGACAGCTCAGAGCCTGGAGCCTGCTTCCGATTCTGTGTCTCCTTCTCTCTCTGCCCCTCCCCTGCTCATGATCTGTCTCTGTCTCTCCAAAATGAACAGACATTAAAAAAATTAAAATAAAATAGACAAAGAAAAGAAAAATATAAAGGCACCTGGGTGGCTCAGTCAGTTTAGTGTCCAACTTTGGCTCAGGTCATGATCTCACCGTCCATCAGTTCAGGTCCTGCGTCAGTCTCTGTGCTGACAGCTCAGAGCCTGGAGCCTGCATCAAATTCTGTGTCTCTTTCTCTCTATGCCCCTCCCCCGCTCATGCTCTGTCTCTGTCCCTCAAAAAAATGAATAAATGTTTAAAAAGATAAATTAAAAAAATAAAAATAAAAAACGACTCCTTGACATACAGATGGCCAATAGACATATGAGAAAATGCTCAACATCACTCATCATCGGGGAAATGCATATCAAAACCACAATGAGATATGACCATTTAGCAGAATGGCTAAAATCAAAAAGAGAAGAAATAAGTGTTGGCAAAGATGTAGAGTGAAAAAAGGAAAAAAGGAAAGCTTGTGCACTGTTGGTGGGAATGCAAACTGGTGCAGCCACTGTCAAAAACAGCATGGAAGTTTCTCAAAAAGTTAAAAATAGAAAAACCATATGATCCAATAATTCTACAACTGGGGTATATATATATATCTCACGTATATACAGATATGTATATAGATATGTATATACATCATATGCATACATATGGATAGAGATAGCCATTAAAAAGAGTGAGATCATGCTATTTACAATAACATGGAAGGACCTAGAGATATTACGCTAAGTGAAAGAATCAGACTGAGAAAGGCAAATACCATATGATTTTACTCATATGTGTAATCTAAACTCTGAATAAACAAATAGAAAGTAGTATCAGGTTTGTAGATACAGAGGATAAACTTACGGTTGCCAGAGAGGAGAAAGAGGATGGACAAAATAAGTAAAGAGAAGTGGGAAATACAGGTTTCCAGTTATGGAATGAGTAAGTCACAGGAATAAAAGGCACAGCATAGGGAATATAGGCAATGATACTGTAACAGCAATGTAGGGATACAGACGAGCTACACTTCTGGTATGCACAGAATAAGGTATAAACTTGTGGAATTACTACGTTGTACACCTGAAACTAATGTAGCATTGTGTGTCAACTACACTCAAATGAAAAAAAGAAAAGAAAAATATTCCCATTTATAAAACAGGAAAAAAAAAACTTGAAAAATTAACCAACCAAAAATGTATGAAAAGAATTGAGTACATAGTACTCCAAAAGGGGTGCCTGGGTGGCTCATTGGTTAAGTGCCCAACTTCGGTTCAGGTCATGATCTCACAGTTCATGGGTTCAAGCCCCACATCAGACTGTGTGCTGACAGCTCGGAGCCTGGAGCCTGCTTTGGATTCTATGTCTCCCTCTCTCTCTGCCCCTCCCCTGCTCACTCTCTGTCTCTCTCTCAAATATAAATAAACATTAAAAAAAATAATACT
The DNA here is from genome assembly GCF_023721935.1 of Panthera uncia. Lineage (NCBI taxonomy): Eukaryota > Metazoa > Chordata > Mammalia > Carnivora > Felidae > Panthera > Panthera uncia. Next base: position 91,419,259 of record NW_026057578.1, read on the forward strand.
CCAAGAATGATCACATGCGGCCTCTCTTATCACACTAAATGAGAAGACTAAGTAATCAGACTTATTAGAGAGAAAAACAAAAAAACAAAAAACTTTATCTTGTAAAAATCCCTTCCAGGTACATGAAGAACCCGTACATTCAGGACATGAATCTCGTTAAAATAATGTCTAGTTTTACCCTTGCTTATATGAATGTGCAGGCACAGCGGGAACATTTTCATGAGTTTTTAGTAATGTGGGTAACTGTGCCATTAACTCTACCTAGAATGGTTTTTCTCTAGCTAACTTCAACAGCTCAGTCATTTGGAAAAACAAACTCTTAATGCAGAATGAATTTATAGACTGTCTAGGCTACATCAGTATATAGTGTCTTACTTACTGTCCACCAGCCATTAACCACATCTGAGGGCAAGACAAATAAAATACAATCAAGGTGGCAGAGAAAGAAGATGAGAACTAGGTTTCTATGGACATCACTGGGTGTCAAAAAAGGGTTTCATGCAAATTGCTTCAGGATTTTCTGTTATTTGAATGCAGAGCATCTGACTATATGTGCTCATAAGGGCTCTTGCACTTGCTTCTCTAGAGATTCCTGGTGACCTGCCACATTTGTATATTGTTTCTGGTATGTAGAAAGTTTACATTTACTACTGAACTTCATAAACTATAATCTAAGATTTAAAATCTGTACCTCAGTGGCATTTTCATTTTTCTTCTCAAGACAACAAAATTTGCAGTACCAACATGTCTGTCCCTTTAGCTTTTGTGCCTTCTTTCCACAAAAATTTATTAAATGCCTCATATGTAACAGGACAAAATAAGCCATATTAAGGCTTTTCACATTAGACACACGCAGTATAGACTAACCATGAAAAAATACTTTAAGTTTTCTGGATAAAACCCTGATTCTTGCCATTCAGCAGTCTGAGATAGATTTATTATGTTTTTTTCTGTTGTTTTTTCTCTTAGTAATTTTTACGCATTTTTTCTCTTAGTAATCTTTCAGTCACTCGAATACAGGAGCCTTCCTCTTGTGCTTTTCTGCAATCTGACAACAATAGTGAGAAAGGAAAAAAGTCCAGGGTCTTATACTTGTTTCCTACTGTGGACACATTCTCTGAAACCATCTTCAAATTTGTGCCATATCTCTAGAGGAAAGCATAACACATCCTGGGACTCATAAATTGGTCTGACTCCCTTACCAGGGATTTCTCTAGTATCATATTACTGTTTCTTAGTCTTACACTGTAGGGAAAGTTGAATATGTAGTTAAGTGATGCAACAAACCTACATCCTTTAGCTTGACCCTGATAATTTCACAATTGAATAGATTTCATCAAAGTATACACATTTTCTTTTGCTCATCCATAACAGAAGGATAACATACAACTACAACATTGAATATCTTTGTAGAATAGATATTTTTCAGGTAAAAAATTATATGCTTCTCCTTCATTTTTGCCTTTCTGTTATAGCACAGCATCTGAATACCATATGAACAATATCAATAACTATCAATCAAAAGACCAGTGCATTTATTGGAATCTGAAGCATTGACACGAGAAGCCAAGAACATAGAGGCAGTGGGAAAGCCTTTACATACATGAGAAAAACAAAGACAAAATGGAGCCACGCATGCTGAGTGGGCCTTTATAGGGGAAAAGAAAGGGAATACATAGTGTTTTTGAGAATTCCCAATGGTAGTCCTAAAGCTGATATTTGATGGCTCCTTAGCCAAGACTCACTCCCTAGAATTCTCAAAAGCAC